>NC_077227.1:691265973-691420973 GCF_027887165.1 Monodelphis domestica | reverse complement strand
GTCTCTCTGTCTCCATTTCTGTTTCTGTCCCTATTTCTTAAGCCACCATAAACTCCATTCTGACTTGCGTGTTTCATTTTAGGAATTTCATAAGTAAATTCTTTGGTGCCCATAAATTAATATTATAGCAATCTTTAAAGGTGATTTTTCACCACAACACCACAGGATTTGGAAGCAGCAGATCTTTGTTCATATCCCAGCCTTGTCCCTTGACTCTTTTTGACCTTGGGCAGTCAATCCACCTCTACAGGGCTGTGTTTTTTCATCTACAAATGTAGTTCTTGCACTAGATGGCTTCCACAATCCTTTCTGGCTCTAAACAATGATCTCATGATATCCATATTTTACTTTGGATTGGTGCCAGGGAACGTGCTGCTACATGAAGTGTCTTTCCTGATACTAATGTAGATGTTATGTTCATCTTGTAAAATTCATTCTATAGTACCAGAGTATGATATTACCTAATGTTTATGGATGGATGAATCTAAAATATCCATTGTGAACTCCACTGAAGGATAAAATTCCTTGTTACTTTCATAGATTATCTTTTTTTCCCCTTTTTTGAATGGAACATAAACCTTAACTTTTTTTAACCTGGAGCTTAGACATTTATATGTCCAGGCTAGCAAAAAAGAGAAGAATTTGGCCAGGAGTTTGGTAACTTTGAGGAGTAATATTCTGCACTTAAGGAAAATTTACTTTGAATTTGCCTTCATGAACTGGGTACAAAGGGAAAGGAATAATCATTTAAATCAGTGCTACTATGTGCCAGGCATTATACTAAAACCTTTAAAATATTATATCATTTAATTCCCACTACTAGTCTGGGAGATGGATTTTGTTATTATCCCCAATTAACGGTTGAAGAAACTGATTGAGACAGAAGTTGTGTGACTTTCCCAGTGTGCTACAACTAATAAGTGTCTGAGGCTGGATTTCAAGTCAGGGCTTCCTCACTTCCAGCCCAGTGCTCTTCTTACTTCATCACCAAGCTTCCTCTGTCTTTTAGATCTGAAGGCAGGAATGAAAAGATCTGCATCAGATAAGTCTCATTCCAACTATTTTGCCACTTTCCAACCAGCATTACCAAGTTCTGTGTCTACAAGAGCCGTAAGAAAACACATATCTCAATTCCTGCTGGGAAGGCTGTCACATCAATTTAATGTGTGGCATCAAGGTAGGAGTTAACATTCAGAGAGTGTCAGGTCATTGGAAAAAAGAGTGTCTTGATCAGGGAGGAAATTGAATAGCAGGATGAGAAGGTATGAGAAAGAGGGTGCAAATTACATGGTCATGATGTATCATGATACACTGGCTTCAGAAGCACAACACTAACTCATTTTGAACTTGTGGTCCATTGAAACTCCCAGATATTCTCCCTCTGCTGCACCCCTTTTTATCATCACACAGAACTGTTGTATAAGCATGATATCCCATTTTATACTAAAAAAGTTGATTGCTTTTCTATCAAAATAAAAGACTATTTTTGTTGTTGTTGTTCAATGATTTTTCAATCATGTCCAGCTCTTTGTGATACAAGTTGGGATTTTCTCAGCAAAGACACTAGTTTGCCTTTGTTTTCTTCAGCTCATTTTATAGATAAAGAAACTGAGGTAAATAAAGTTAAATGATTTATTCACACCTAGTAAGAATTTGAGGTCAAATATGAACTCAGGAAGATGAGTGTTCCTGACTCCAGGCTTGGCACCCTATTTATTGTACCACCTAGTTGTCCATAATATTTTTTTTTCTAGATTATACCTATACTGACATCTATAAAATTATTTTTAATCATTTTTTTCTGACATTTTTTCAATCCATATTCTTTCCTTCCCTCCCATCCCAAAGAAGGAATGTAATATGATACAGGTTGTACCTATATAATTACTATATAATTCATAATATATAATCATGTAATATATATTTCCATGTTCACCATTTTATGAAACAAAACACATCTTGCTTACACTAGACAAAAATAAATAGAGGAAATAATGTGAAGAATGGTATATTTGAATTTTCAGTTAGATTCCATCAGCACCTTCCATGGAAGTCAATAACTTTTTCTCATCATGAGTCTCTTGGAATTGTCCTCGATCCTTGCCTTCTTTAATAATAGACTTTATTCAAAGTTAACCATTGAGCACTATTATAATTGCTCATAATGTTCTCTTGGTTCTGGTCACTTTACTTTGCATTCCTTCAGGCAAATTTTTTCAAGGTTTTTTGTAATTATCTTCTTTGTCATTTCTTATGGCACAATAGTATTCTATTACAATAATATACCACAACTTGTTCTCCCATTCCCCATTGATATAGTTATCCTTTTAGTTTCCAGTTCTTTGCTACCACAAAAAGAGCTGCTGTAAATATTTTTTATACAAAAACCCTTGCCCCCTACATTTAATCCTTTTGGGACATAGATATAGAAGTGGTTTGCTGGAACAAAGAATACACACAACTTTATGACTCTTTGGGCATGGTTCCAGATTGCTTTCTAGAATGGTTGTATCAGTTCACGACTCCACCAACAATGTATTAGTGTCCCAATTTCTTCATAACCCCTACATTTATAATTTTCCTGTTTTGTCACAATAATCAATCTGATATGTGATTAATTAATTAATCAATGTGATAGTACCTCAGAGTTGTTTTAATGTGTATTTATTGATTTAATAGTGATTTGGAACTTTTTTATATAACTAAAATAGTTTTTATTTCTTCTGAATTTAATTTTTCTTCTGGGAATTGCCTGTTCATAGCCTTTGACTATTTGCCTTTGGGGGAAAGCTTAATATTCTTATAAGGTCTACTCACTTCTTTGCATATTTGAGAAATGAAGCCTTTATCTGAAATATATTATAAAGTTTTTCTGCCCCGCCCCCCCTTCCTCCACCCCTAGTCAGTTGTTTGCCTTTTAATCCTGGTTGTATTGATTTTGTTTGTGGAAAACCTGTCTAATTTAATGAAGTCAAAGTAATCTATTTTACTTCTCAGACTATTCTCTATATCTTGTTTGGATATAAATTCTTCCCCTTTCCATTGGCCTAAGAAGTAGAATATTTTGTGCACCTCTGATTTGTTTATTACCTTTCATTTCTAAATCTTCCATTCATTTTACCTTACTTTGGTATATGGAGTGAAGTAGTGGTCTATTCCTAATTACTACCCCACTGTTTTCTGGTTTTCCCAGCAACTTTTGTCAAATAGTGAGTTCTTCTTCCAGAAGCATGGATCTTTGAGTTTGTCAAACTCATGGTCATTTAATTTTGTGTTGAGTGCCTAGTATATTTCAAAGGTCTTCCACTCTGTTTCTTATTAACAGATTGTTTTGACAGTTGCCACTCTTATTCAATTTGAGATCTGGTACAGCTAGGCCACCTTCTTTCGTAATTTTTTTCATTAATTCCTTGGTTCTCTGTTCTTCCAGGTGAACTTTGTTATTATTTTTTCTAGCTCTATGAAATAATTTTTGGGTAGTTTGATTCATATGGCACTGAACAAGTAAATTAATTTAGTTAGAACTGTCATTTTTATAATGAAAAAAAATACAAAGGAAGGGGGCCTTGCAGTCCCAGATCTCAGACTATATTATAAAGCAGCAGTCACCAAAACAATCTGGTACTGGCTAAGAGACAGAAAGGAGGATCAGTGGAATAGACTGGGGGCAAGAGACCTCAGCAAGACAGTATATGACAAATCCAAAGATCCCAGCTTTTGGGACAAAAATCCACTATTTCATAAAAACTGCTGGGAAAATTGGAGAACAGTGTGGGAAAGATTAGGTTTAGATCAACATCTCACACCCTACACCAAGATAAATTCAAAATGGGTGAATGACTTGAACATAAAGAAGGAAACTATAAGAAAATTAGGCAAACACAGAATAGCATACATGTCAGACCTTTGGGAAGGGAAAGACTTCAAAACTAAGCAAGACTTAGAAAGAATTACAAAATGCAAAATAAATAATCTGGAATACATCAAATTAAAAAGTTTTTGTACAAACAAAACCAATGTAACCAAAATCAGAAGGGTAGCAACAAATTGGGAAACAATGTTCATAAAAACCTCTGACAAAGGTTTAATTACTCAAATTTACAAAGAACTAAATCAATTGTACAAAAAATCAAGCCATTCCCCAATTGATAAATGGGCAAGGGACATGAACAGGCAGTTCTCAGCCAAAGAAATCAAAACTATTAATAAGCACATGAAAAAGTGCTCTACATCTCTTATAATCAGAGAGATGCAAATCAAAACAACTCTGAGGTATCACCTCACACCTAGCAGATTGGCTAACATGACAGCTATGGAAAGTAAGGAATGCTGGAGGGGATGTGGCAAAGTGGGGACACTAATTCATTGCTGGTGGAGTTGTGAATTGATCCAGCCATTCTGGAGGGCAATTTGGAACTATGCCCAAAGGGTGATAAAAGACTGTTTGCCCTTTGATCCAGCTATAGCACTGCTGGGTTTGTACCCCAAAGAGATAATAAGGGAAAAGACTTGTACAAGAATATTTATAGCTGCACTCTTTGTGGTGGCCAAAAATTGGAAAACGAGGGGATGCCCATCAATTAGGGAATGGCTGAACAAATTGTGGTATATGTTGGTGATGCAGTACGATTGTGCGAAAAGGAATAATGAAGTAGAGGAATTCCATGGAAACTGGAACAACCTCCAAGAAGTGATGCAGAGCGAGAGGAGCAGAACCAGGAAAACATTGTACACAGAGACTGATACACTGTAGTACAATCGAAGGTAATGGACTTCTCCATTAGTGGCAATGCAATGTCCCTGAACAATCTACAGGGATCTAAAAAACACTACCCACAAGCAGAGGATAAACTGTGGGAGTAAAAACACAGAGGGAAAGCAACTCCTTGACTACAGGGGGCAAGGGGATACGACTGAGGAGAGACTCTAAATGAACACTCTAATGCAAATACCAACAACAGGGAAATGGGTTCGAGTCAAGAACACATATGATAACCAGTGGAATCGTGCGTCGGCTATGGGAGATGGAAAGGTGGTGGGAGGGGGGGCGGGGAGGAAAAGAAAATGATCTTTGTTTCCAGTGAATAATGTTTGGAAATGACCAAATAAAATAATGTTTAAAATTTAAAAAAAAGAATTGTCATTTTTATTACATTGGCTTAGCTGCCTGCCCATGATCAATTCATATTTTTCTAATTGTTTACATCTGCCTGTGTGAAAAGTGTTTTGTATTTGAGACCATATATTTCCTGGGTTTGTCTTGGCAGGTAGACTCACAGATGTTTTATATTGTCTATGGTTATTTTAAATAAGATTTCTCTTTTTTATTTCTAGCTGTTGGACATTTTTGGCAGTATAGAGAAATACTGATGATTTATTGGGATTTATTTTGTATCTTGCAACTATACTAAGGTTGTTAATTGTTTTGATTAGTATTTTGGTTGATTCTCTAGAATTCTCTAAGTGTACTATCATATCTATAAAAACTGATAGCTTTATTTCATCATTACCTGTTCTAATTCCTTCAATTTCTTCTTCTGTTATTGTGATAGCTAACAGTTCTTGTACAGTATTGAATAGTAGTGGTGCTAATGGGCATCCTAGCTTCACTCTTGATCTCATTGGGAAGGCTTCTAGTTCATCCCCACCACAGATAATACTTGCTATTGGCTTTAAATAGGCAATATTTATCATTTTGAGAAATATGTTAAATTTATTCTTATGTTCTCCAGTGTTTTATTTTTAATAAGAATGAGTGTTGCATTTTGTTAAAAACTTTTTTCATTTATTGAAATAATGTTATGATTTCAATGATTTTTTTATTGATATGGTCAAGTATTCTGACAATTTTACTAATACCCATCTCTGCATTTCTGGTTTAAAACCCACTTTGTAGTATATGATCCTTAGAAAATACATCTATAGTATTTAATATTTTGTTTAAATTTTTGTATTAATATTCCTTAGGGATATTAGTCTATAGTTTCTCTATTTTCTTTCTTGGTTTAGAAATTGACACTGTATTTCTGTCATAAAAATAATTTGGTGCATTCCTCAGAAATTTTCCCAAGTCATTTTTATTGTATTGTGATTTTTTTTGCCCTTCATACTTTAATTGTAATCCAACATATAGGCCTGGGAGAATATTGATGCCTGCAATCCCTTTCCAATTCACTCCCTCTTGAAGACAGACCATGTACACCTAGGTATTATAGTTCACAGTGTTCCCAATATTCTATGTTCACACTAATCAAATTTATGTTGTACTCACTGTCTTTTATAGTTCGTCTCAAAGGTCACCTTCTCTAGGAAGCCTTCCCTGATTTCTCTCATTGTTAATGAACTTCTTACCCTGAAACCCCCATGTCATTTTGTATATATAAATATTGCATATATGTGTAAATGTGTATGAATATGTGCATCTACATATGTTGCTGGTGATATTTATTTGGTCTATTCTTGACTCTTCATGACTCCATTTGGGACCTTCTTGGCAGAGATACTTAAATGGCTTTCCTTTTCCTTCTCCAGTTCATTTTAACAATGAAAAAATAACTGAGGCAAACAGGGTTAAAAGACTTGCCCAGTGTCACATAACTTGTAAAGGTCTGAAACAAAATTTGAAGTCAGAAAGATGAAACTCCCTGATTACAGACAGAGCACTCCATCTACTCTGCCACCTGTTCCTACATACATATATACATATAAATGATCTGTGTGTATATACATATACATGCCTATCATCTCTGTCTCTCACATACACACACATACACTTTCTCCCTTCCTCCTTCCCTCCGCCTCTCTCTCTTTCTCTCTCTCATTCTCTTTCTCTCTCACTCTCTCTCACACACACACTCTCTCTCTTCTTCCCTCCCTCTCTCTCTCTCACTCTCTTTCTCTCACACACTCTCTTTCTCCCTTCTTCTCTCCCTCTCTCTCTTTTCCTCTCTCTCTCTCACTCACACATACACTTTCTCCCTCCTTCTTTCCCTCCCTCTCTCTCTCTTTCTCTATCTTACTCTTTCTCTCTCTTTCTCTCTCACTCTCTCTCACACACACTCTCTCCCTCCCTCCTTCCCTCCCTCTTACTCTCTCTCTTTCTCAAACATATATTCTGTATCCTTTGGTTCAAAGACTAGTAACTCAGAGCTTTGATAAATACTTTTTTCTAAATGCAGCAGGGCAGAGCAGGGAAGGTTCCTTCTAGAGTACAGTGTTTTCTAAAGAAAGAATTACTGAAGATAACACAAAATATCCTTGTTTCTAAAGGACCACTGCATGGGTAGTGGTTCCAATATTGGACTTGGAGTCAGAAATACATGATTTCCGTGGTCGACTCTGTGCTAGTTTATTCCAGCCTTAGTTTCCTTATCTTTAAAATGAGGGTACTTGACTCAATGACCCTTCAGTTTCCTTCTAGATAATAATCTGCAAACCCATGATTATAAATACCGTCAAGGAAGGAAGTCTGGTCTGGAATATGGCCACTGACACTAAGACAGAGTTGAGCAGGGGAGCAAATACAACTCTGGACCAAGCAATGAGAAGATAATTTTTCACACCCTGTGCCCAAGTTGCAGTCGTCCTTATTAGCCCTAGATATCATTCTGCCTATAATACTCTTCAACTGTGAGCTCCTTGAGGGCAGAGACTGTTTCATTTTTGTCTTTATATCTCCATCATCTAACACAGTTCCTGCCAAACAGTAGTTATTTAATCAATGCTTGTTATTGATAAATTGATTGACAATACTACCTTTGACATTCTTCTGTATAGCTCATAGATTAATGCCTCCAATCCCTGGGTTTACACAGATGAAGGGCTGACCTCAAAATTTCATTCTCTTTGACTCTTATTGCTTGCACCCAGAAAGCCTCTGGGAAAATGTTCAAATATAGTTCTTCTGTCGGTATCCACAGATGTAGTTAAAATGGGTCCCAAGCTCCCTTACAAGCAGTAGAATTACCAATGTATTTGTCAGGTACAGGAAAGCCTTTATTACATTCCATAGAAAATCCAGAAAACACAAAGCACTCAAAGGAGCCCATAAACAAATTCAGGAAACACATAATGACTCACAATGGCCTATAAACAATCAATATGCTTTTCATTGCTCTCCTGAGAGTCCTACTTTCCCAAGTGTCCCAAGTTGTCCAGACTCAAGGAAGTAGCCCAGAAAGGCAGTACATTTGAGATTGCTTGAGGGTCATCAACCCAATATTCCAGTCATTCTCACTTTCATCCCACAGACCTTTTCAAAGATGTCCAATTTTCTTGTAAAACTTTAGTGGCGAGGAGGCAGCTACTTAAAACAGTGTTTAGTGTATCAGGCCTGGAGTCTTCAGGTCCTTGGTTCAAATTTGATCTCAGATACTTCTTAGCTACATTAATTGCCTAGCCTCTTCTACATCTGAACCAATACTTACTATCAATTCTAAGACAGAAGGTAATATTAAAAAACAAAACAAAACAAAAAACAACAACAAACAAACAAACCAGCAATTATAGGGGCTTGATCTTATCCCAGAACACAAACAAAAGTAATAGAGGTTCAATCTTCTTCTTATTTGATCTGAACCAAAACTAATTCACAGTAAGAACAGGGTCAAATTCTAGGTTCCTTTGTCTCCTCATAATTGGCTTTAGTCCTTTTCCAGTGGCTCAGATTCTAGTACTAGATTCTATATATGTGATCTTCCCTTGCCAAGCAGTATACCACACAGGAAATTTCCCTTTTTTGATAAGCTGGATTCCTGAACTCTGGGATCTGGGGCTCCTCTCAGGGCAACTCTTAAGACTGCACTGATCTATACATGCCCTTCTCTTAAAGAAGTCTAAGTTCCAAGTTGTGCTGCCCAGGAAATCTTAGTATTCAGAAACTCTGACCATTTGGACTTAGTTTCTTCTGTCTGTATGACTGACACATATATGGTTGAGAAGGTACACCATAACCTGCATAGGACTTATCTTCTAGGAATTCTTTTTTTAATGAAAAATTATTTAATTTAGAATATTTTTCCATAGTTACACTATTCTTGTTCTTTCACTCCCCTTCTCCCATCCCCTTCTGTAGCAAATGAACAATTCCGCTGGGTTTTACATGTGTCATTGATCAAGACCTATTTCCATATTATTGATGTTTGTACTAGGGTAATTGTTTAGAGTCTACACAACTAATCATATCCCCATGGACCCATGTGATGAAGTAGTTGTTTTTCTTCTGTGTTTCTACTCCCACGGTTCTTTCTCTGAATGTGGATAGTGTTCTTTCTCATGAGTCCCTCAGAATTGTCTTGGATCATTGCATTGCTGCTAGTGGAGAAGTCTATTACATTCAGTTGTGCCACAGTGTATCAGACTCTGTACAATGTTGTCCTGATTCTGCTCCTTTCACTCTGCATCGATTCCTGGTGGTCATTCTAGTTCATATGGAATTAGGAATTCTCCTTTTAAACTAAATGGAGAAAACCCCATGAAGTCTCCCTATATCTGAAAGGGGCCATAACAATGGGGTTCACCCCATTTTACCTAGGTCTGACCTTACTCTGCTGCTCACCCAGTGTCCTTCTAGAAGCCAAAACAAAAGGAAAAGGAGAGAATATCCTCAAAAAAGGCTAGAATAGAGTGGCTTCTTGCTTAACTTGTTTGACAAAACGGAAGCCTTAATGTAACCCATTTTCTAGTAGGTGCTACAAGGAACATCTACACCTTCTAGAAGACACACTCAGAGTCCCTGGATGATTCCTGAGCCTGGAATTTCTCTATTTAATTATACCCCTTGTCCTCCCAGCCTCCACACAGAAACATACATTGACTCTCTTCTGGAAGCTTTTCTCCAATTAAATTCCAAGAGTTTACTTTATTTCAATATGGAATTGAAAGAAAACAAGCCAAAGGGTAGCTCCCCCCCCCCATCTTCCACCCATAGTGGAGGCAGCACCCTGAGATAACCTAGCTGTTAGTAAATTTCTTTCTATTTTTATGCCATACTCTGTCTGAGACCATCCATATTGCTTATTGGTGGGTTTTGCTTTTTTTTTTTTGGCTTGGCTCAACCCACTACCTTCTCCCCTCCTCTCTCCCCACCCTGGCTTAGGCTCCCCTCCGAATCCCCTTCCCAAAAGCTTTTGGGCAAAATTCCCATCAGCCCCAGGGAAATGTCTATCCTGGTAGGCTGTGGCTGATGAGAGCCTTCTGCTGCCTGTTTGGGCTCTCATTTCCTTAATGGGATGCAGCTAACTGTAGACACCCGGAGCTCTTTAAAACATACAGTTGTAAATAATACATTGTAACTAGAAGATGAGGCCAGTCCTTGACCCCACATACTGACAAAAGCCATTCGCTCCCCAGGCTCCCGTTTAATTTCGGTTAACATATGCAAGCTCATCTGATCCAAGCCAGCATGTCACAATTGAGAGAACAAGCGGGAAGGGTTGTTGGTGTGGTTACATCAAAAACAGCCTGGCCCCGTGGAGGATTCCTCGAAACTATCAACAGCGCGTTGCTGCGGCTCGCGTAGTTTTTCTTTGGTGGGCAATGAACAAACATCCTTTCCAAAGTGAGACAAGAAAACAGTAATAATGAAGGGATGAAACGGAACTTCAGAGCTCGAAGGGATCTTTGAACATAAATTGTTAGGAGACAGATTGTTTAGAGTTACAAGGAACTCTAGAACATAGAATATTGCTAACACAGGCAAAAGCTTGTTAGAGCAGAAAACGCTCAGAACGTAGACTGGTAGGCTTGCGAGGGAACTCGGGCACAACTGGGTTCAATTCTAAGGAGGAAGAAATTTCCGGGCGGCTAGGTAGTGTAGCGATTCCGAGGACCTGGGTTCAAATCTAACCTCAGACACTTCCTAGCTATGTGATTCTGAGCAAGTCAGAGAGAAGGTAATAAAAAAAAAATCAAAGGATGATGAAATTACTGTATAGAAAACAGAAGTGATTTACCCAATATCACTGAGAGAATGAATGACTGGTGAATTCGAATTCAGGTTTTGGATAATAGAATACACTCTTCTACAAGGTGGATGATTCCTCAATTTTTTATCTGCATGCCTCAATGCCTAACATTAAAACTGACATGTTTATTGTAGGCAGTAAATAAAATGCTGGTTAATCAATCCACTGTGGTCTGACTCCCACTATAGTACTTCCCACCAAACCATGCAAGTCAATTTTTAAAAGTTCAAGGTTTCTGTGTGTCTCTCTGTGGATGTATCTCAATGTTTCTGTCTGTGTCTGTGTCTCTCTTACTACCATATTCAATCTGTTGCCTTTCTAACATCTCCCCAAAATGCACTTTTCTCCCCCTGACAATGCAACCACTCCAAGGTGAGCCCTCAACATTCACACTCAGATTGATGGAGGATCTGCCTGCCCCATCTCTCCCCACTGGAATCCAGCCTCACTCAACTGCCTTAGTGATCTCTCTAAAGCATAGATCTGATCATGTCACCATTACCCCCTTCTTCAGTAAATTCCAGTGACCCCCTATCACCTCCAGGATCAAACATAAAATTCCTTGGCATTCAAAGCCTTTTGTAATCTATCACCCGCTTCCCCATTCTAGTTTTCTTATATTCATACCAGTGTTGTTAAAAATGGAGATCATAAACTTTATGTGTATATCCTTGCAGACCATAAGTTGACTTAGTTTTAAATCTATTATCTGTTTTAGTTTATTTTTATTTATTTTTGTTAACTATTTCTCAAATACAGTTTAATCCGGTTCCTCTGAGTGTTGTGTACTACATGGAGCCCACAGGAAGTGGGTTGGAAACCTCTGCCTTCTGTGCCATCACTTACCCATTGATGCAATGACATTGGTTTACTTGCTTGTGCTTTTATAAGTCATTCCTTTTCTGGACTCCAGTCATTTTCATTAGCTTTCCCTCATGCACAGAATGTTCTTCTTCCTTCTCTCTCCCTCTTGGATTTCTTGGTTTCCTTCAAGTCTCAGCTGGAATACACTTTCCACAAAGAAACCTTTCCCAATTCCTCTTAATCCTGGTCCCTTCCATCTGGTAATTCCATCTTATTTATTCCATATATGCATATTTGTATGTGTTTCCTACATTAGACCTTTAGCTACTTTAGAATAAAAAAGTGACTCTTATCTCTCTTTGACTTGTATTTCTAATGCTTAGTAAATGCCTGATATATATCGGGTGCTTTTTGATTGATTGACTATTTTCTCTCTCCCAGGACAGAAAGTAGAAAACAGACTTCAGACAGACTTATTTCTATATATCTTACATGGAATGTCCATATGTTCTATTGGCATTCTCTCAATGTCAAGAAAAAAAAATGGGAAACATGTCTTAACTACTCTTGGATTCAATTTTCTAATCTGTAAATTGGAGACATTAACATTTGTAACTCTCCCTACAGGGTGGTAGTAAAAATGAAAGAGATATGATAAGCTTGTCAGTGTCTACAAATAAGTAGAGAGAATATAGGTGATGATAAGCACAATGAACTAGGGGAGGAAATTTCTCTGTCATTCATATCACTTAGACTCAGTAGAACATAGCATCATAGTTGGAATATGACAAGGCAAGGCTTGTAATTTAGTCAGAATATATTAAAGAGATTAACAGGAAAAATACAGAAATCCATCAAACAGGAGCAAGGGGTGAGTATGACAGAACATTAGAGTGAGGTTCACTTGGGGGAGGAACAGTAATAATGTTGTCATGGGAGCATTCTCCGGACCATCTATCCAGGAGGACAAAATGAATGAAGACTTGTTCAATGTTGGAATGGAATTACAATTTAATCATAATGGAAAATTTCAACACTATGGATATGAGCTGGAGCTTCTTCTCTCCTAAAAGCAGAGAAGCGAATACGTTTTATTTACTTGATGATGATTTTACTTTTTTTAAAGGGAAGGAAAAGGAACAAAAGAAACTTCTATTTTAAGCATCATGGAGGAAACTGGCTGCTCTAGAAGAAATAGGAACCTCTGGGAGAAATGAGTGTTCCATCTCTGTGTTCTTGATAGATAAGGAGGAGGGAACAAGATATAGTCTAATGTGTACCTAAGAATTTGGAATCACAGATTTCTTTGTTCAGAGAAAGGGTAGCATCCTACAACCTAAAATACTAAAAGGCATATATAATGACATTTCTACTACCTCAAAAGATTATTAATGTATGGGAAAGTGCTTTTTAAACTCTAGAGTTCTATGTAATTTTGATGTATTATTAGTAGTAAGAGAATACACTCAGAATCTCAAGGCTTATGTAGCTATTCTCAATCATGCTGCTATTGTCTTATTGTACTTGAAAGAATAATTCTATATGTATTCTTTTTACTGGGAACATTTTTGTTAAGTAGAAAATTAAAATAAACTTAAGGTCTAGATTGGAGGCAGACATTCTTTCCACAAGGTAAGTTCATTCCCCAAGAACTGAATTATGTTTTATACAACATTATACATGAAAGCATATACCAATTTCCAGTGATAGAACTGAGATAGATTTCACCTTCCTGCATGCATTGTATGGATTAAAAACAAAAAATACTAATCATAGAATAGTTCTGAATTACAATGAAAATAATAAACATTGCTATAGTAATTTAAATATATAATTTCAAGTGATTGTCACTAAGTGACTCAATGCACTGAGTGCTAAGCTTGGGGTCAGGAAGATCTGATTTTAAAAGGGATACTAACTTTGCCCCCCGCCCCCGCCCCTGGGGCAAGTCACTTGACCTCTGTCTGCTTCTGATTCCTCATCTGTAAAATAGGGACAGAAATACTACCTACCTCACAAAATTGTTATGAGAATTAAATGAGATAACTAATTGTCAAGTACTTAGCACAGTGCCTAGAACAGAGGGAAACCTATATAAAGGTTGACTATTATTAGAAATATGACATTATTATTACATATGACATATGACATTACATAGATTATTAGGTGATATGACAATTACCACCTTAATTTTACAAAATGGAAACTTAGCCTTGGAGAGAGGAAATTATTTGCTCATAGCCACAAACTAATATATGACAAAAACATTACTCAAACCCAATGCCATTTTCTTTCTATCATTTAGTATTTTCTTCCTTTCTAACCTTGCTTTAGAATAAATAGGCTTAATGGATGCTGGTGTGACTTATCTCAGAAATCCCTTAAGTACCTAAGTCCTCCTGACTCATTAGGAAATCCAGAAAGAAGTATTCAGTACCTGAAATAGCCACCAAGTCCCCAGTACTTGGTTCAGTGGTTGTTAAAGCAGAAAAGTTGGAAGAAAACTGATTATTTTTTCATTCCTAAAAGGGAATTCCAAAGGTATAGTAGATGAACTGCCTAGAGTATTGTTTATAAATATTAGACTTCATGTTTATGGAATGACTCAGGTAGCCCTTTGCTATTGAGAAGTGATGAGAAATATATTTATGTCTGAGTTGTTTAGAAGAATTTCATGTGGAGGGGCAGAATCAAGATGGTGGCTTAGAAACAGCAGGAAACTATTCCTCTGTGACTATCTTTCCATAACAATAAAAAAAAAGCTTTTCCAAAAAGACAGAAATCTAAACAACAACAAGATGGAGCCACAGGACTCAACTACTTGATTCAACTTAAAAGGTACTCAGAGAAAGTTGAATTCTAGAGTACAAGGGAAAGACCCAATACCCCTCCTCCAGCTACTGTGCTGAGACCTGCAGTAGGACTCAGGCTGACAGAGGGATCTCAGGGTGAAAACTGCAACTGTGACAGAGTGCCTTGGTATGACCAAATGAAGGTCAGGGCTCTGACCATGGCTGATGAGGAGGAGGCTAGCAGAGAGGAGCAGAGGGGAGGGCCAGTTGTTGACTATCTTCAGTGCCTACACCTTCATCTTTAGTCTCTATGGGCACCTAGGGAAGATCTGGCCTCAGGGAATATTATTTAAGCAGGTCAGCTTAACCAGTCTAATCCAGTATACCAGCAAAGCAAAGAAAAAGGCCCTTAAGGGTAGAAAAGCTCAAATTCACAGATCTAGGGAAAAAAAAAGAGGAACAAATATATAGCCTGCAAGGTGGAGGAAAGAATATAAACAACAGAAGGAAAAAAGGAAATTACTATTTGAAGTTTCCATTTGGATAAAGAACAAAGGACAGATGGAACAGAGGAGGACCAAGCAACAGCAAGCAAAACTTCATAAACCCAATAAATTGGACTAAGACTCTGGAAGAGCTCAAAAAAGAATTCAAAAATCAAATAATACAGGTTGAAGAAAATTTGGAAATGAATTAAAAAAGAAAAATAGATCATCTAGAAAGAGAGGCACATGAACTAAAACAAGAAATGAGTTTTTAAAAGACAGAATTGACCAGCTCAAAAATAAGTCAAAAAATTAAAAGATGAAAAGAATAACTTACCAAGAAAATATATATCCAAAGGAAAAGAAAGCTCAAAAAGTCATGGTTGAAATTCAGTCTTTTATAATTAGAATCTAACAAGTAGAAGCTAATGAATTTACAAGGAATCAGAAATCCATAAAAGTAAATCAAAAGAATGAAAAAATAGAAATATGAAACATATCATCGAAAAAAACAATTGACTTGGAAAACAAATCTGAGAGAATCAAATTAAGAATTATTGAACTGCCCAAATGCCATGATCTAAAAAAAAAGCCCAGACAACATACTACAGGAAATTCTAGGAAAACTATGCTGATGTCCCTAAACAAGAGGGTAAAATAGAGATTAAAAGAATCCACACACCACCACCTTCTACATTAAATCCCCAAATGACAACTCCCAGGAACATTATAGCCAAGTTCAAGAGCTCCCAGACCAAGTTGAAAATACTAGAAAAGGCTAGAAAGAAATAATTCAGATATCATGGAGCTTCAATCAGTATTACATAGGACTTGGCAGCCTCCACATTGAAGGACCAGAAAGCTTGGAATATGATATTCCAAAAGTCAAGGGAATTGAGTCTACAACCAAAAATCAACTACACAGGAAAAAAAATTACTATAGTTTTTCAGAGGAAAGTGTGGCTATTTGATAAACTAGACTTCCAAGCATTCTTGAAGAAAAGACAAGACTTAAACAGAAAATATGAGGCCCAAATAAAAAAACTAAAAGAAGTATATGAAAAGTTAAATAAGAAAGGTGAACAATTTATGGACTTCAATAAGGTCAAATGGCTTACATTCCTATATGGAAAGTTATCTGTAACTCTAAAAAATCATTATCATTTTCATAGAAGTATATATCGAAGGGATAGTAGTTAGATTAATAGGATAATATTTTAAGAAACGGGGTGGGGGAAAGAGGATAATACTAAAAGAAAAGAAAGGTATAATGGAGCAAATATATATCTCATAAAGAAGCCTGGGGGTGGAGGAGACTAAAATAATGAAAGGGAGAAAGAGATTTGTGACAGGTAATACTTATATCATACTCTCATTGGAATTGGCTCAGAGAGAAGAATAGCCTGACTCATTGGGGTATAGAATTCTATCTTACCATATAGAGAAGTAGAAGGGGAATTGGAAATGAGGTAGTTGGGAGGAAAATAATACAAGGGAGGGAGACACTGGGGATGGTAACCAAAAAGTTTTATAGAAAGAAGTAAATAAGAAGGTAAGGGGGGAGGGGAATAATATAAGGGAGAGGAAAGGGAGTAGACTGACTAAAAGAAAAACATTGGAGGGAAGGGGAAAAAAAAGGAGTAAGTTCAGAATTAAAGAAGGAATACAAAATGGAGGGGGATACATAGATGGCAATCATAACTGTGACTATGAATATAATGAACTCACCCATAAAAAGCAAGTGGATAGCAGAGTGAATTAAACACCAGAATCTTAGTGTATGTTGTCTAATAGAAAAACACATGAGGCAGGTAAACACAAACAGGGTAAAGGGAAAAGGATGGAGCAGAATCTATTGGATTCCACTTAAGACAAAGAAGGCAGGAATAGCAATCATGATCTCAGACAAAGCAAAAATAAAAATAGATTTGATTAAAAGAGACAAGGAAAGATACTACATCTGATGAAATGTAATATATGTAATGAAGAAATATCAGTACTTAACATGTATGCACCAATTAATATGGATTCCAGACTTTTAAAGGAGAAATTAAAGCTGCTTAAGGAAGAAATACATAATAAAACCATACTAGTGGGGGATCTCAACCTTCCCCTATCAGAATTAGAAAAATCAAACCAAAAAATAAATAAGAAAGAAATAAGGAAAGTGAATGAAATGTTAGAGAAATCTGATATATTAATGTCTGAAGAAAACTGAAATAGGGACAAAAAGGAATACACCTTCCTTTTTGAAGCATATGGTACATATACAATCATTGACAATGTACTAGGGCATAAAAACACATCAAACAAATGCAGCAAAGTATAATAATGAATACAACCTTCTCAGATAATAATGCAATAAAATCATAATTAATAAGGATTCATGGAGAGGCAAATTCAAAATCAACTGGAAACTAAATAATCTAATTCTACAAAATTGATGGGTCAAAGAACAAATCAAAGAAACAATTACTGATTTCTTTGAAGATATTGACAATGAGGAAACAACATATTAAAATCTATAGGATACAGTCAAAGTAGAACTCTGGGGAAAATTTATATCCCTGAGTACCTATGTCAACAAAATAGAGAGGGAGGAGATTAATGAATTGGGTATGCAACTTAAAAAAACAACTAGAAAAATAACAAATTAAAAACCCCTGATGAAAACTAAATTGGAAATTATAAAAATCAAAGAAGAGATGAATAAAATTAAAAATAAAACAACTATTGAACTAATGAAGGAGACCAGGATCTGGTTCTACAAAATAAAAAAAATAATATTAAAAATGTATTGGTTAATTTAATTAAAAAAAAAGAAAAGAATCAATGGTATCAAAATGAAAAGGGAGATATCACCTCCAAGGAAGAAGAAATTAGGGCAATTATTAAGAGCTACCTTGTTCAATTATAGGACATGAAATATGACCATCTTGCTAAAATGGATAAATATTTACAAAAAAATAAAAATTGTCCTAATTAACAAAAGAGGAAATAAAAAAATTAAATATCAGAAAAAGAAATTGAAAAAGTTATTAAGGAACTCCCTTAGAAAAAATCCACAGGGCCAAATGGATTTACAAGTGAATTCTATTAAATATTTAAAGAATAACCAATCCCAATATTAAATGAACAATTTGACAAAATAAGTAAAGAAGGAATCTTACCAAATTCTTTTTATAACACAAATATGGTACTGATTCCCAAGCCAGGAAGACCAAAACAGAGAAAGAAAACTATAAACTAATCTCCTAAATGAACATAGATGCAGAAATCTTAAATATAATCCTAGAAAAGAGACTACAGGAAGTTATCACAAGGATTATTCATTATGACCACATGGGATTTATGTCAGGAATGCAGGGCTGGTTTAATGTGAAGGAAAATCATCTGCATAACTGACCACATCAACAACAAAACTAAGGAAAAATCACATCATTATCTCAAAAGATACAGAAAAAGTCTTTGACAAAATGCAATACCAATTCCTATTGAAAACACTAGAAAGAATAGTAATAGAAGTAATAGAAGGGCCTAGCAGTATTTATTTAAAACCATCAGCAAGTATCATCTGCAATGGGGACAAGTTAGAAGCCTTCCCAATAAAATCAGGAGTGAAGCAAGGATGCCCATTATCACCACCACTATTTAATAGTGTACTAGAAATGCTGGCTGTAGCAATTAGAGAAGAAAAAGAAATCAAAGGTATTAAAGTAGGCAACAAGGAAATTAAACTATCCCTCTTTGCAGATGATATGATGGTTTACTTAAAGAATCCCAGAAAACCAACTAAAAGGCTAGTAGAAATAATTAGCAACGTTTCAGGGTACAAGATAAACCCACATAAATCATCAGCATTTCTGTATATTATCAACAAAATTCAGTAGCAGGAATTAGAAAGAGAAATTCCATTAAAATCATTCTAGACAATATAAAATATTGAGAAATCTATCTGCCAAGACAAAGGAATTATATGAACCCAACTATAAAACATTTTTCACACAATTTAACCTAGATCTAAACAATTGAAGAAGCATTGATTACTCAAGGATGGGATAAAGCTAATATAATAAAAATGACAATTCTATCTAAGTTAATCTACTTATCCAGTGCCATACCTAAAAACTACCAAAAAAAAAAACCTCTTTTCATAGAATTAGAAAAAATAATTATAACAAAGTCCATCTGAAAAATGAGCACAACCAGGATAACATTATACATAGAAAGTGAAACATTGAGGACCGATCAAACTTAATTGACTTTGCTATTAATAGTAACGCAATAATCCAGGCATCCCTGAGGGATTTATGAGAAAATACTATCCATACTGAGAGAAAGGACTATGGGATTAGAAATACAGAAGAAAAACATTGTTTATCACTCATTTACATGGATATAGGATGTGGGGTTTTGGTTTTTAAAAAATGACTATTACAAAAATGAATAATATGGAAATAGATATTGAGTGCTAATACATATATAACCCAGTGAAATTGTTTGCTGGCTCTGGGAGAAGGGAGGGGGAAAAGGGAGAGAAAAAATATGAATCATGTAACCCATGGAAAAATACTTTAAGATAATTTTTTAAATAAATAATTAATTAATTTAAAAAGATAAAGATGAATTTCATGCCAGAAAATCATACTGAGAAAGGACCTTAAAGGTGCATCTATCCTAAACCCCCACAAAATGCTGCAAAAATCCCCTCCATAGCCTATTGGCTAGTTGATCTTTTAACATCTATGCAAAAACCTTCAGTGATCACAGGCTGAAGGAGATTTTGCCTGACAATTTTCATAGTTTGGTAGGACTTCAGATAATTAACTTTAATAAAAATCTTGATGTTGCACTTTTCTGGATCTCAAATAATTCATGAGTGTTCACAGATTCTCCTTATGCTCAAATTAGTGATAAAAGAATTGGCTGTAATCCAGAGATAGCCAAGTCAATCTTTACTCAATCACATTGTAAGAGTGACTACTGCTCATGTTGTAACATGAAAAAGGGTCCAAAGATCTTAATGGATTTCAAACCCTATAGGAATTGACAGCATGATTGATATATATATATATATATATCCTTTGAAATGTTAATGTTGACTTATCTTGTCAAAAGGGCACAGGATATGAGGGGATAAAGGCCAACTTAAGAGTTCTGGGTTGTAGGGAATGATGGCGTTAGAAGGACAGCTATAGAGGCACATAGGAGAGAAGAATAAATGGTAATAATGATATCTAATGTCCATATGATTCTATTATTTCAATCATATTCTCACAATATCTCTGGGAAGAATGTGATATTTCTATCCCCATTTTACAGGTGAGCAAAACAAGGAAGGCAGACTTTAAGTGATTTGTTTAGGGTCACATATCCAGCACAATGACATAAGGAGAATAATCTTTCTCATTTCTTTATATCTGGAGCATGAAAAACATCCACTAGCTTTATGGGGTCAGTCCAGAGGAAAATGAGGAAGGAAAAAAGAATTCTAGAGACTCTGCTATACATAGATCAGTTGGAGTAACTTGGAATGCTTAGGCTGAATTAAAGAACATATGGGACTGCAGTAGATGTGTAGGGGCCAGGGCAAGTTTCAATGTCCTGTGGTATATGTAGAACTGCCATGAAGAAGAGATTTTTTTTTCATAATAGAAACTTGTCCTGGTTGGTCCTAAAGGGTAGAACCAGAAGCAATGGGCAGAAGCTGCAGAGTCAGATTTTGCTTTCTTGTAAGGGCAAAATTCCTAACAATGAGAACTATCCAAAAAGTAGGACAGGCTTTCTTAGGGAGTAGTGAGGTCACTGTTATTAAGTACCTTCAAGTAAAGGCTGGATATCCATTTGTCAGAGATATTGCAGAATAGATTCCTGTTCCATTGTGATTTCAACTAGATGACTTTCAGAGACCCTTCAAATTTCTAGACTCTCTGACTTAAGTTGATTCCTTAAACCCCCTCATTTCACACCTATCTAGTCTCTCAAGAATATGCACTAACCTTATTTTCAGTTTCTTTGTTACAATAATGAGGCGTTTTCTCAAGCCAAATATTTTATTTTTTATTCTTTGCTTTCCACTGCATCTTGAGGCAAGAAACCATTATAAATAATGATCACAGCTTTCTATGCCATATACCACTTAAAATGTTCCAGACTGTGCTGGATTCTTAACCTTTAGATGTATCACTGTAATGGCATGTCATCCTTAAATAATGAAATGCCAACTTCCCGCTGAATGGAGTGCACACCAACTTCTACGCTGAGAACCCACCATCAGTCCTTATAGGAGCTGAACATGCTCAGTGGAGATGTTAAAAGTGGAGAGAGAGAGAGAGAGAGAGAGAGAGAGAGAGAGAGAGAGAGAGAGAGAGAGAGAGAGAGAGAGAGAGAGAGAGAGAGAGAGAGAGAGAGAGAGAGAAATGGAGGATAAATGCTGCCTAGGGAACATGACCATTTTGCTAGTTTCTCAGTTATTAATGAGCCAAATAGACCACAGAGTGACAAATTCTTATTGCATTTTAAGCACCACTCTATGAACTGGTGTTACATCATTATAGAAAGGGTTACCATTGGCCATCTTTCTTGAGGAGGCTGTAAAATTACCTAAGTGAATCAAAGTTGCAAGTAAAGGAGTTTTGAGCAGTGACATGTTTTGTTTTACTTCATTTTTAAATTCTCACACTCTCGACTTGGGAAAATTGTTGTACTTTCCTGCCTTTTTTATCCTCATTGATTGGACAACTGGAACCACTCCACATTCAGGGCTTCCCTAGAGAGGGAGGGAAGCTATAAGGCCCTGAAAGGGGTCAGTGCCCTATTTGTCAGGTCTGGCCATGGGGGAAACTTGGAAGTCATGGGGGTAAAAGATCTTGAGCTGGAAGAGAGATAGGAATACAAAATATTACTGCTGAAAGGGACCTTAGAACTTGGAGAGTAAACTGTCAAGGCAAGAATCCACTTTAGAATTAGATTGTTGGAGTCTCATGGGGCCCTAGAAATGGAATGATGGAAAAATAAGACATAAAATATCAGAAACACAAGTGATATATAAGATCATCTGGTCTTAACCCTTCATTGTATAGATGAGGAGATTACCTGGACCTTGAGTGTGCCTTCGAAAAGATTACACAAGTGGAAACACTGATATTGCAATATAATTCTCAGATTACCAGGTCCATAAATTTCCCATTTTGCCATGATTCACATATGACCACTAGTATCGCTAGTTATCACCATGGGAAAAGTTAAAAAAAATACAAAATATAATTTAAGGGAAAATACAATAACGGGAATACACACTGAATTTGGAGTCATAGGACCTGTGTTTGAATGAATTCCATTTATTTGGACATGTAGGTGGTACAATAGCAAGAGTGCTAAGCCTTGAATCAAGAAGACTCATCTTCCTGAGTTCAAATCTGGCTTTATAATCTTTCTAGCTGTGTGGCCCTGGGCAAATCACTTTATGGCACTCTAATATCTTTACCAAGAAAATCTCAAATGGGGTCATGAAGAGTTGGACACCCCTGAAAAAATGACTGAGAAACAATAACTAATTATTGTTGTATGACCTTCAGCAAGACAGTTCACTGTGTTTTTAGGGCAATTGGCCTTTTAGTTTCCTTCCAGCTCTAGATCTATAATTCAAAGATCTCAGGGGACTTAACTTCGCTGAATCTTAGTTTTCATATCTGTAAAATGAGAGAATTTGACTAAATGTCCTCTGAAGTTCCTTCATCTCCAGATCTGTATTCATAGGAACCAACAAGGCACTGTCTCTTCCTATGTCCTCCATCTCTCTTCCTAAGGAAAGCATGAACACAAGTTGGGTCTAGATGTCCAATCAATGAAGATAAAACAATGAAAAAGTTCAGTAAATTTAACATATTTCTATTCTGAGAATTATTTTAAAAAGCAACAATTCATAGCATTAATCTATTTGGGAAAACAACACATACAGTCATCAAGTCAGTTAATAAAGCAAATCATAAACAATTATCTGTTAATACCATAAAGTATGACTTCCATACATAGTAATTGAGAAGAAGAAGCATGTAAAATTCATCAAGACTCAGTGAGATTAGGCAGTAAAGGTTATTTGGAGGCAGTTTCTTGAATAACATCATAGACTCATAGGAAGGAAATAAGAGGTCATTCCAAGCAAACAAGAATTGCCAATGATCCTGTCACAATAGTAAAAAATAGGTCTCATTTCTGAATGTCTTACATTTTACAATGCATTTAATATTCATTATTTCATTTAGTCTTCATAACAATCTTTTGGAGAGGCCATCAGGGATTATTATCCCCATTTTATAGATGAGAGGCTCAATCTTAAGTGATTAAATGGAATGTAACAGGTTTCATATTCTGTCTCTTCTCCTTGCTACCATTGTGTCCTTGAAAAAAATCACTTTCGCTGGTTGGGACTTTTGTCACCAGAAAAATGGGTAGTTTGGACGTGATATTATTATCATAAGCTACCTTCCTGATCCAAATTCTATGATATAATGACTTAGAAAGGGTCACATGGTTAGAAAATTGCCTATATCTTTTATCCAGTGCTCAACTAAACATCATTTTGCCCTTCCTATTGTAATAAGGGACTATTTTAATTGGTAATTGATAACTAAAGATCAGGTTGTTACCTACTTTTATCCTCCCCTCCCTCTTCCTTCTTCTTCTCTCTTCTTCTAAATCAACTCAGGGATGAATTTATGATGTTTCATATGAAATAGTCTTTCTCTTCTCTATCTTAAATGAGGGGTTTATTTGGGGAAGACAGGAAGGGATAAGGAATGGATGTAAGAGGGTTGAGGATTTCCCTAATACTACAATGAGTCTTAGGTTGGAGGATGTTGGAATATAGTTCAATTGAGAGAAATGGCTGATAGGTCTGGAAGTCCAGTCACTATCATCAACAGAGCAAGTCAGAGAGATATATGGACTGTTGTCCTTCTTTCTTCTGCCTTCAAAGTCTCAAGACCACCTCCTTTCTGTCTTCAAGGTTAAAGACATAACCCTTCAGTTGGTGTGTTTCTTTCTTCAACTGCTTCTCCTGGTAACATTCCAAAAAGAATATTCTCATTTGAATGACAGGTCATCAGCCTCAGCTGCTCCAAACTCTTCCTGAATGCTTTCCCACTTTCTCTCCGCCACACTATTGAAGATGTCCTGCACTCTCATGAACCTCAGAAGTTCTCTTAACACTGGAAATGGGGGACAAAAGGCTTGTACTATAGAAAAATACTGATGATTTGTTCTCATCTTTCCATTAAGAGTGGGACTTCCTGGGTTGAGTCTGGGGTTCAACAAGTTTTATCTTTTATTCAATCACAGCCTCCCCTTTCTAGGTTGAATCTTTGTTTTAGAAATGAGCATATCTTAAGAAAAAATTCAGAATGTGATGTATTGAATCTTGCCAGCATTCATTCAAAGTTTTAATGATAACTTCATTTTCACTGAGCATGTTTTTTTTTTTCAAGCAGAGAAAATCAAGAACCTTCTTTGATGGATTTGTACTCCTCTTTGACATTAAACCCTAAACCACTGGTGCCTTCACTGACCTTTTTGGAAAACAGTTATTTACAGAGATGTTTTCTCTTTCTTGTCAAGTTTATGGTCTAATCAAATAAGTAGCTGTAATAAAAGACATGATACAAATTCTACCCCATAGAATGAAAAAAGTCAGGAATGCTGGGGTGCTAAAATGATGGAGTGTTAGGTGAAGGGACCCTGAATGCAGACATTACTAGACCTCTGAAGGAGAAATGATTGTTCTTGATCTATTTCAATGACTGAGCAGTAACAGCATTGAACATGGAATCAGGCATCCTTTCTATCTCTGCCAGAAATAAACCACAGCATCTTAGGGTTGGAAAGAACCTTAGGCATCAAGTAGTATAATCAGGGCATACACAGGAATTGCTATTCTGAAATCCCTTCAAAATGATCATTCAACTTTCCTTTGAAGCCCATCAGTGACAAGGAACTCACTATTCACAAGCAATCCATTGCACTTTAGCCACCTCTGTTTTTAACAAAACTACTCCCTAGATAATTCAGTTAGCAGAGTTTGTGCCTTACTCAAAGTCACATAACCCATTAGTATATGAAACTAGATTTTAACTCAGGTGTCCCTGACTCTAGATTGGGTACTCCAACCAATGTGTCACACCAGATCAAGACTTAACAGTGACTATAGTTGAAGTGTAATGGTAGCCCCTAGATGCAAAGTCAATAGGAGCCATGTGAAGGCATCACTAGAAGTTAAGGGTGACCTTTAGCCTTTTTCCCCCTTCCACGTCTTTATCCTGGCCATACAAGTTCCCTGTGTAAGTGTGTATGTGCTCCTGTCTGTCTATGCCCCAGACACACATGCCACCCCCAGAATTAAATATAAAATCCAGTTAAATATTCAAAGTCCTTTTTTGGTTGCTCCTTCCCCACTTCTAGCCCTCTTATGATTTACATCTCCTCCCCTACTCTGTAATCCAAGGTCACTGGCCTCCTTATTGTTTTTAAAAACCAACATTTCCTCTCCCAACTCTAAACATTTTCATTGGATTCCCCACATCCCTGGAATTTCTTCTTCCCCATCTCCATCCCATATTCCTGGAAGGTTCTTCTTCCTCATCTTTACCACCTGGCTTCCTAGTCTTCCTTCAAGTCCAAACTAAAACCCTACTTTCTATAGGAAGTCCTTCTAGATCCTTCTTAATTATAACACATTTCCTCGGCTGATTTTCCCCCTTTAATGTATCCTATATATGTCTTTGTACATATTTTTGCATGTTCTTTGCTTATTACCTTTCTTTGTATGTTCAACACAGTACAGTGCCAATGCCTGGCACATAGAAGACACTTAATAAATGCTTATTGACTAAGTTTGTCCACTCGTTCCATTGAAGATGTGTGCATTTATAGGGGATTATTCTTTTGTTATGGTTTATACTATGTTACTTAATGAAATATCTTTCTTTTAAACTGAGACCTTTATAGGACTAATAAAATAAAAACACTAGTGGGGGTTTGTGAGCTATTTTTTTAATGTATGTGTACTTATAGAGTACCTCGAACCCAGCAGAGCATTTCTAGGAACTCAAGTGTGAGAGGGGTGCCTCAGGTGCTACATTTATTTTCTTCATTTTTGTGCTGTTTGTAATCATTTTAGAATGGCTTGAAAGCATGCAGCATCATTATCAAGAATGAACTTTAAGGAGTGATTGCTCAAGGCAGCTCAGAGAGTTGTTCACACATTCATGAAAGGAAAAAAAAAGACGACTTACTACCGATCTCTGAAAAATCACCCCCTCCTCGAAAAACAGTGCTAATTACCTGCCCAAGTTCATTCCACCTTTTCATTTAGCATTATGGAGGCTATAAACAGCCAAAGAAGAGGAATTTACAGTTTACTTTTACCTTTCAGGAGACATACAAAGTGTGACTGTCGATTAGATTTGTCAATTAAAACAGTGAATGTGAAGAGCAGAGTGCTGTCATTCCCAAGCTATCATTTGACTTTCTGCCTTCTGGGAGGGCAGCTTTGGTGTTCTGGAAGCCGTCAAAGTTAATAATTAAACAATATTATACTTTACATCTGTTGCTTGTATCCTCTTCCATTTCAAGGCTGCTCAAAGCCATGTATATACCCTATGTCATGTATATTAAATTGCATATTAAATCTAGAGTCTGTGGCAATGTAACCATAAGATTGAAAATGGAAACAACCAAAGGTCAGGAAATATCAAACTGAATGCTCTTGTCGGTGTGTTAATATCCTCCACATTTCACGTGTAACATGTGATCACCTGGTTTGCTTGTTAAGCTGCTAAGCATATGCCATGTGTCTATATTAACGTTGCTATGGGAACATTAGTTTTATTTTGTAATCATGTTTTAAAGACCACAAATCGGTGGCTTTAGTGTCATGTGGGGCACATCTCACTCCCTTTAGGAAGAAAAAAAAAAGAAAGCAGAAACCATATTAAGAAAATAAAGAGGGAGGAGGAAGATTACCCCAAGTCTATTACAGTGAATTTCATCATATATTTGGTTTGGTTGTGAATTGTTTGTTTATTTTTTTAATATCTCAAGGAGGCAAGGAATACAGGAGTTATTTTTGAGGTCCCACTATTCACTAGGTCCCACTATGGGAGCTCTGATGAGCATCTCCAGGCAATTGGTTCTATTGTCACTACCATCCCCAACCTCTCCCATGGCTCACTAAATTAATGCTGATCCACAATTATTTTAGTCTTCAGATGTTCAGAACTCCTGACCTCCAGGAAGCATCCTTCTTGGTATCAGAGACACAGCATGTACCACCTCTTTTGTTTTGAAACCACATGTTCTGAGAAGAGGGATGCTCTAGTAATAATGGCAGGTGAACATTCAAAAACTAGTAGCATGTAACAGTACAGTAATACAGTAATAGAAGTAGTAGAACTTTAATATACAACTTTAATCTTTGCTATATGGTAATACATTATCTTGCAATACCTGTGTGGGTAGAAATTAACAGCATTATCTTTGATTTTATTAATTTCAGAGATGTTATGTCCCTCAGCCATGGTTAAATACATAGGATATAAAGAAGAATGAATTTGAACCCAGATCTTCCTAATTCCAAGTTTAGCAATTTATTCTCCAAATCAGTGGTATCAAACTAAAGAGAAATTTAAAATTCCTTTTGGCTACATATTAGCTTAGAAAAACACAAATGAAAAAAAATATAGTTATTTTTATTTTTGTTTTCTTTTGTTATTCTTATTTATTTTAATAAACATATCTCAGATATATTTAGCTATTTTTAGCCTCACTCTTTATCTAAGTGATTAAGGAAACTTTAAGAGGCCAAGATCATTCTAGCAATTCTCCTTTCTACACTGGTCATTTCCCCCGATACTGTCTCTATATCATTTGTAGAAGTTTTAGTTGAAGCTTTGCTAATGATTATCTGTGAAACTTTGGACAAGTTCTCATTTTCAATTTACTCATTGTAAAATAAATGTTTAGTTTCTAGACTCAGTTTCTAAGTGTTCTCCCAATTCTGATAGACAAACAAGATTTTGTTTGCTTATAATCCCACCCAGATCTAGATTTTTGTGTAATTTGAAGGACCTTTCCAATATTTAATGGATGTACCATCATCATATCCAAATTATGAAATTAAGGCTTAGAGAGTTGAAGTAATATAACCAAAGTGACATAAATAAGAAGTAATAAATCAGAATTTGAGCCCAGGTCTGACTAAAAGTTACGTGCTTTCTATATTACTCTGAAGATGGATGTAGAAGAATTCTAAGAAGTTTTGGATAGAATATATTCTGATCTCCAATCAACCAGTCAGTCAACCAACCAACTAACCAACCAACATCTTAAGAAGTAATTCTCAAGACAGATATTTCCCCAGATGGGGCCAATAAGGAGAGATAACTAGAACCAGGTTTGGACTCCTTAGGTGGAACCAATGAGAAGAAAAAACTAGACCTAGGTTTGGACTCCCCAGATGGAGCCAATAAGAAGAGTGCTGAGAAACCCTCTTTTGACTCCCTCTTCTTACTTAGCAGAGGGGACTTGACTATGAAAATAATAAAGGGAAATGAAAGCCCATGTGAGTTAGAAAGTCTTTACTAATCTAACATCAACATCCCTGCCTTTTTCTGGGCATTTCTAAGCAACAGCAGGTATATGAATTGCTCAGGTGAGAACAAGAGCTAGACTGCGTGAAGGATGGCAAAGGATGTGTCAGTAACAAATAGTGAGTTTATGAAGATTAAGGAAGCCCTGATTGCTTTCCAAAGAAAAGCACTTTTGGAATAAATGGGCTGTTAATTATTCTGGTAATGTACAACATCCACTCACTGACTGAACTTGATAATAACTTCCTACAATACAAATGACAGGCCTTTTAGAGGCTTCAACAGGAAAGGGGCCTGTGTTAAGGGGGTGCTATAAAAGCCATCTGTTTCTGAGCTGACACTGTCCTGATGATACTCAGGCTTTTCTATTCCAGATGGATTGGCCAAAGACTTGAGAGAGCTTCATAACCAGGAGGGCTGTTGTTTTTCTTCTACATTTGATTGGCCAGTAAAATCCTTTGCTTTTTCCCTCACGCAGAGAAAATATCTAGGGATAGAGCCTCACACTCACCCTGCTATTAATGCCATTCATTATTACATGGCTTGCAGTTAGGACTCATCAAGCTCCCTAAATCCAACTGGTACCATAGCATTGCAGAGCTAAAAGGGATCTTCCAGGTCATTCCGAATAACTGTTTTATGTATGAGGAATATGAGACTTCAGTAGGGGGAAGTCACTCATGCAAAATCTCCAATGTTTTAAATAGAAAAGCTGGGATTTGAACCTGGGTCCCTTGATTCCAAAAATGGGAAACTTTCTATATTCTATGTTCCGAACTTCTATGCTCTGCCACTTTTAGCTTCAAATTGTAGGTTCTATGGTCTGACATCAGTTCCTTCCAGATCTGCCATTATATGCTTTGGGGCAGCTAATATTTTATATTCCACAAGCCCTTCCAGACCTGACACTATTTACACATTCCATGGGAATGCCTATATGACTGCTTGCTGGTGATGCAATGGATTGACCACTGGACCTTGAATCATAAAGACGTGAATGTGAATTCTGTCTCAGAAACTTATTGGTTGTGTGATCCTCTACAAGTCACTTAACCCTGTTTGCCTCAGTTTCCTCGACTGTAATATGGGAGTAACAATAGCACCTACATTCCAGGGTTGTTGTGAAGATCAAGTGAGATAATATTTGCAAAAAAACGCTTTGCATCATGCCTGGCTCAGTCATATGAATCATTATTTGCTTCCTTCCTCTAGCCTCCATGTTATAGGTGATTGGGCTGATCAGAAGCCTTATTTTTTTTCCTAATGGATCATGTGTTTATTCCCCTGAAGGACAATCAATAGGCATAATTATGAGCTTCTAGTTGGACCCCATACACCTCTATTGCTGGAAGTTATATTAAAGATGATAAACAACTAAGCAAGTAAGACTTATTTCCTGGCTAAGCAATAAAAGAGAGTAAAGGTAAAAAAGGAAAAGAAAAACTCCTCGCTTAGAGGATATCCTTTTGCTATTTAGGTTGCATTCTAATTAGACTTTCAAGTTGGAGAGGAGGGCTTGAGAGGGAGGAGATATTCCTTTCCTCCCTTTCTAAGACCATGAACTTCTCTAGCTTGGAAGCCTTAGACTATAACTCAAAGTCCTGACTACCTCCCCTATTACTGGTATCTTTTTCTAAGTTCCTGCAACCAAATGGCAGTCCTGAGAGGTATTCATTTCTTGCTGTGGATTACATTCTATCAGATCAAAATGAGGATATTTTCATAATAGCTTTCTGGAAGAAAAGGGAACCACCACCAAGAAGATTCTGAACCAGAAACAATGATGGTGACCACGGCAATGATGACAAAGGTGCTGGTAATGCAGCATTTATATAGTGCTTTAAATTTTTAAAAATGCCTGACAAATGTTATTTCATTTATCTTCAAAGGAATCTTGAGAGGGAAGGGACATTTCAATTTTATGATTTGCTCAGTCATCCTCATAGTCTGAGGTCAAATTTGAACTTGGATCTTCTTGGCTCTAAATTTGTCTTCCCATCTGGCTGTCTAAAGAGTCTCACTTGTCTGTCCCAAAGATGTAGATTTGTGAGTTGCCTAGCTAGTATAGATCTGAGATGAATGTGATATATCAATTGATTAGTCCTCCAAAGCTGTCTTTACTTTCTGGGAGAGTGTAGTAGGAGTGAAGAGTTACTCCTTCCTTTAAATATGGGTCAGTATGCACTTATGAGTCTTTGGTGTTTTAAGCATGTCGTTTATTGTGGAAGAAATAAATAACTATCTTATATTTGATATCTGTTATGTACAATGAAGACCTTTACAATGAGAAAACTTGTTAATTCCTTTTAGGGGAGACTATAGATATTGAGCCATACTTTTCCCCCTTCTTTTGGAAGACAGTTGGACAGTTTGGAAGTCAATTTTGGAGACAGTTAACTATCTCCACCCCATGATACCATTACAATACCAGGAGTTCTAGAAGATGTTATAGATTATTTAGTCCAATTCACTCATTTTACAGAGAAAGATATGGAAGCCAGAAGACATGGAAGTGACTCATACAAGACCACTAAAATAGGAAGGGAATAGTCAGGATTCAAATCCACATCCTTTCACAACAAATGCAATGGTTTTTCCATTAGGGGCACTCTTTCTATTTAAGAGCCAAGAGTTTTGGGCCAGATAAGCAGCAACCTTGATTCATTTCCCTATCTTCTTTCATTTGGGCAAAGGAAGTATAGGAGCCAACATTAAACACTTATTCTCAGTTTTTCTTTCCTAGTGACATAGAAAATTCTGCAAGGAGAACTGTGGAAGTCCTGAAAAGGAAGAGATGGATGTTTCTTTTCTGGCTGCCCTCTTGGCTCCCATAGACAGCCAGCTCTTGCCTGACCGGTTTCCAGTCCCAGTCTCCTCAGCAGGAACAATTTTTCAGCTTCATACCTGGCTGCTTTATGGTCTGGTGACTTAATAGGATTCGACCTTCCCTGGATCCCATTTCTGTAGGGTCAGACACTGCAGTTCAAATTAAAAATTGTGTTTATGAGATATGAGATAACTGGTTGGTTAGGTGGGCAGGGAGCTGAAAACCTGGAGCCCTGGAACTGCTCATGCATCTTGGAAGGAAGGCATTCTTCCTCATGGGCTCAGGATGGCTGCTGATACTGAATAAAGAATGATAGCGACAACAGTAACAATAATGAAGCATTTTAGATTTAGAAATGACTCTTTTCACAGAGATTCCTCTTGCTCTGCTGCAGTGAATTTTGGCACATTCCTATTCCCAGCTCTTTCTGAAATTGAGTCAAATGGGAGGACAGGACATCTAATGTTTCACCCTTAGCTCACAATAATGCAGTTTCTGAAAGTGCATTCCTCACTATAATAACATCAACAATCATAATTATTAATAAAATTATTAATAATAGGTAACATTTAGTATTACTTTAAGGTTTAAAAAGATATAAATATAGATATGAATAAATATGTGTGTGTATATATATATGAACACACACACATATATATATCTAAATTTGACTCTGTGTGGGTAGGAGTCCAAGTATTATTATTGTCACTTTACAAAGGCAGACACTAAATCTCATAGAGGCACAAAAAGGGGTAATAGGATGTAGTGGAAAGAACACTGGATTTCAAATCAAAATAATAACAATAACAATCATGAATTTATTGTTGTTCATTCATTTCAGTGTTCAGGTCATTCATTCAGATATCTGATTTAGAGCATCAAAATTTGGGGCTTTCATGGCAAAAATATTAGAGTGGTTTGCTATTGCCTTTCTGCTTCATTTTACAGATGAAGAAACTGAGGCAAACAAGGTTAAGTGACTTGACAAGGGTCACATAGCTAGTAAGCATCTGAAGCCAGATTTGAACTTCTCTTCCTGACTCCAGAACCAGTACTGTTTCTATTGCACTTACCTAGCTGCCCTCCTGGCTAGCATTAATGTAGAATTTTAATATTTCCAAGATACTTTACAAACATTATCATATTTGATTCTTAAAACAAACCTGGAGAGTAGATGCTATTATTGACTGTATTTTACATATGAGAAAAGTAGATGAATCCCTTAGGACTCTTGATCTTAGTTTTCTCTTCTGTAAAATAGAAATAGTGATCGTCTTCACCTCATGGTACAATATATAAAATTACTGATTATTATTACTTATTAATTAATTTTACTATCTCTCAAACCTAGTGGGAGATACTCGAAATTTAAAGATTACAAAGATACAAAGATGAAAAAGAAATAGTTCAGGCCCTCTGGGAAATTACATTGTTATCAGGGAGTCATCATGTACATAGATACATCACTCTCTCTCTCTCTCTCTCTCTCTCTCTCTCTCTATATATATATATATATATATATATATATATATATATAGAGAGAGAGAGAGAGAGAGACATAAAACACACACACAAGAATATATATATATATACATATACAATATAACTATATGTATCTATACGTAGGCAACTAGGTGGCACAATAGATATAGTGTGCCAAGTCTGGAGTCAGGAAGCATTATCATCCTGAATTCAAATCTGGTCTCAGACATCTAGTAGTGACTTAATGGGATTCCTGACTAAGTCATTGTTGTCCCCAGTTTCCTCAATTTGTTAAGTGAGCAGAGAAGGAAAGAGTCCACTATTATAGTTAGTACCTTTTCCAAGAAAACTTCAAATGGAAATTGGACATGACTGAAATGACTGAACAACAATATGTGTGTGTGCATATATATATATATATACATATATATATATATATAAACAGATGAATTCATGTGTGTGTATACAAAAAACACAGAGAACATTTTGTGGAGAGTAGAGGGAGATAGTAGTAGCTAAGGGGACAAGAAAGGCTTTCTGTAGAAGGTACCATCTGAGCTTCATCTTGAATGAAACTAGGGATCCATCCTAAGAGATTGAAGTAAGAAGGGAGAGCATTCTAGGAACAGTATGCCCAGGCATGATCCTGAGGATAGACAACACAAAGGCAAAGTAATAGAAGATGAAGTGGTATATTTGAGGAACAAAGAGAAAATCAGTTTGGTTGGCCATAAAGTGAAAGAAAGTAATCAATATATCATGATGTTGAAAAGCTAGGATTTTCCCAGGTTGTGAAAGGTATGTCAAGTGGAGGAGCCTATATAAGTAAAAATCCAAGAGGTAACACAGAATCACTTGAGTTTATTAAATAGAGAAGTGACATGATCAGACCTCCATTTTTGTCATACTTTAGCAACATGATGGAAGTTGGATTATCACAGGGAAAGACTAGAGGTAGGAAGACCAATTCAAATGCTAATTTAAAAGTTTAAGGAGGGGGCAGCTGGGTAGCTCAGTGGATTGAGAGCCAGTCCTAGAGATGGGAGGTTCTAGGTTCAAATATGGCCTCAGGCACTTCCCAGCTGTGTGACCCGGGGCAAGTCACTTGACCCCCATTGCCTACCCTTACAACTCTTCTGCCTTGGAGCCAATACACAGTATTGACTCCAAGATGGAAGGTTTAAAAAAAAAGTTTAAGGGATATTTTGAAAGCCTGAAATGAAGTGATGACTTAGTGAGTGGAGAAAAGTGGATGAATGAGAGAGATGTTATAGGAGTAGAAATTAGTAGACATCAATTGATTAAATAAGTGAGGAGTATTTCAGTGAGGAGAAGAGGATTACCCAGAGGCAGGAACTGATGCCACATTTTCCTGAGTCAAATGGTCAGCCTTCTAAGCTGTGATTTTGAAACTTTTTCAATTTAGGACTTCTTTACTCTCTTAAAAATTATTGAGGAGTTCTAAAGAATTTTGGTTTAGATGAGTTATAAAAATAATATCTCAGTATTATGAAAAAAAGTTTTGACTTTGTGAACCTCTGGAAAGGTCTCAGAATCTACTGATCACACCTTGAGACCCTGTTTTAAAAGACAACTTTAGTGGAGGGTCATTATTTTTTAAATAAATAATTTAATTTTACCATTCATTAAAATGAGTTCTAAATCCTTCAGGATTATTATTGGCAGTAATAGGAATAAAAGGAGGAGTATTTGTCATCTATCATTTATCAAATAGTTGTATATTTATGACCTAATAGAATGGAAGTCAAATGATAGAAAGGAGTATTTATTTAATGGCATTAGAATATGGGTCATGTTCTTACAGAAAACTTATTAGGGTCTATTGCTACATAAATTCTTTGATACTTCAGTGAATCCCTTTTTTTATTAAGGAAAGTACTAACTTTACATGTGCAGATAGTAGCTGATGCTCACCTTCAATATCTGGGATATCCTTGTTGAGATATTGTGAGACCTAGAAGATCCTCTGAATGTTCAAAGGCACTTTTGAAGCATTCTTGAGGTCCACGTGCTAACACTTACTTTGGTATATAGCTAATTTATTGCCTTTTCTCAACATATGTGTCCTTGATAATATTTTTAATTCACTTTGTGGGTAAGTCACCATGGATAATATCTTGTAGCCTATATACATTATTATGTATTTTATCCATTGGCCAATGGGTCACCTACAATTTTAAGTCTTTTAAAATACTGATGCTCCATAAGTTGCAACCTTATGACAACACTGGTTTAAAATAAGTGTCTAAAATAAGACTATGATTCAGCCACCATATTTGGATCTTGATGTGTAATTTCCCAAATGCCTTCTAGTCTAGGTTACTTCTTCTACCCCTCCATTCTGAGAGTAGCACATGGTCCATCTGTATCTGATTCTAGAGTGGTAATTATCCAATTTCTTTAGCCCTCACTTCTATCACCATTATTAAAAAATATTCCCCTAAGTTCATAAAATGAATGCTGGAGCTTTAGAAAACATATGTAATTAATCTGTAGGCATAGGGCTTGATTAGACCAAATCATTCTGTCTGATTTCTATTTTACAGAGGAGGATACTGAGGCTCTGAATGGGAAAATGCTCTTCTTAGGGTTAAAATGAATGGAGATTTTTGCTCAAGTCAACATTCATTCCTTATTAAGCTCCAATTATGTGCCAGATGTTGTGTTATGTATCAGGCACAACCGGTGAAAATGCCCAGAGGTGGGAGACAGAATTTTGTATGCTAGAAACAACAAGTAGACCAGACTTTAAAATTCAAAAAGAGGATATAACATTTGAGCCTTAAGGCAATAAGAAGTCACTTGAATTTTTGAATAGGTGGCAGGGGATGACATGGTCAGGCCTTCATTCTACTGACATTTATATCATTGACATGGTTATTTTTATGCTTAGAAATTAAAGAAGACTCCTTGCTATGCTGTAAGAACAATTGCCATAAAAGACCAGATTGTACAAAGACCACCTAGACAATTTTTACAGACTAGTAGTTGTCTAAATAAAGCATTGATGATTTGAGCATTGAGATAATCAGAAGGGTAGGAACCTCAGATGGGCACAGTGGTAATATAACAAGTCTGCAAATGGCTTTGTTTCCAAATGAAATCAATAAAATTGATCCAAAGGAGGGCAAGGAAGTTTCCATGAGGGACAGTGCTTAAGATCAAATGTGTCAAGTTGAGGATATTGAGATTTTCTGGCAATTCTTTACTCCAATCAGCTTAGGATGTACCCAGGACTTCTTAGATCTGAGCTCTTGAATCAGAAAATGATGCATTTTGCTCTACTCACAAAGCTGGAAAGGATCTGAGGACATAGAATGTTAGAAAACAGAAATGTCAGAACTGGAAAGGACCATGTAACCCACTATGAAATATTATAATTTAAAGGATGTTAAGAGATAGATATTAAAATAATTTATTATAGGTGGGGGCGAATATGGATCACACAATTTCACAAAATGATTTTAAAATAGCTAACTCAGTGGATTGAGAGCCAGGCCTAGAAATGAGAATTCCTAGGTTCAAATCTGGCCTCAGACACTTCCTAGCTGAGTGTCCTTTCATTGCCTAGCACTTATCATTCTTCTGCCTTGGAATCAATAGCCACTATTGATTCTAATGTAATGATTTAGATTTTTTAAAAAATGTATTTACACATAAAAAAACAAACATTAAAAGAAGAATACGAATTGTCAGAAATGTGAGACTCTTTAGATTACATGATGATTACACATAGACTTTATAATAGAAATTATAATGGATTTTAGAACAGAATTTTACAGCAGAAAGGATCTTTGATATCTAATTCAACTCATTTAGTGTCATAGAATTGTAATATTAGGACCAAAATAGATATTAGAAACCATTAAGTCCCAAACTCTCATTTTATAGATAAAAAGTTTGTGATCCATAAAAGAAAAGTGATATACCCAAGGTCATATATTTCTTTAGAAAAGAGTAAGGATGAGAAATGAGCTATACAGATTTTCAATTCAACACTTATTAAGCAAACCATTTTATGCCAGAAATTGTTAAGCATTGGGGATACAATAAGAATCAAAAAATCAGTTCCTGCCCTTAAGGAGTTTACAATCCAATTGCGGAGATAGCATCCAAGCAAATATCAAATTATATATATAGTGTGTGTGTATATATATGCATATATACATACATACATATCAAGGTAAACAAGAAATAATTAACAGAAAAGATAGTAGAATTAAAAGTAGTTGAGGAAGCTTTCCTTTAGGATTTTAATTGGGACCTAAAGGAAGCCAGGGAGGTCATTATTTGGAGCAGAAGGAGAATTCCAAGACTAGGAGACTGTCAGGGAGAATGTCCAGAGGCAAGAGATGGAGAGTCTTATTTCTGGAACATCCAGAAGGCTACTGTCAATGGGTTGAAGAGTTCATGTTTGGGAGTAAGGTGTAAGAAGACTGGAATGTAGGAGGGGGCTGGAATATGAATGGCTTTGAATGTCAATAAGATGAAAGTTATTCAACAGTAAATCATCATTCAACATTTATTTAAGCTTTTATTAAAAGCTAGTTAACTATGTCAGGCACTATTCTGGGCATTGAGGATATTAAAGATATATTTTCTCAAAGAGATTGTTATATTTAGTGGGGATACACCATAAGTCTGGGGAGGTAGGTGTCACAGTGGATAGGGTGCTAGGACTGTAGTCAGGAAGACCCAAGTTCAAATTTGACCTCAGACACTTACTAGCTATGTGACCCTGGACAAATAAACTGTATTTGCCTCAGTTTCCACACCTGTAAGATAAACAGGAATAGAAAATGACAAACAACTCTAAGATCTTTACCAAGAAAACCCCAAATGGAGTCATCAAGCTATACACAACTGAAAAATGATTTAATTATAATCACAGACACTATGTACCTTAATAAGAATATCTAAACATGGTCATTTCTAAATATATCAAAATGATAGAGCCCTCAGCTAGGTAGAGGAGCAATACAATGCTTGATTAATATCAATCTTTTAGCTTGGAGAGGTAAATCGGTGCTCTGACCTTGGAGTCAGAAGCCTAGCTTTATGACTTTGAAGCCTAGTTTTCCCTTCTATTAACTGTGTGACTTTGGGTAAGTCTTTCCTCTCTGAGCAAATATTTTCTATACCTCTTAGTTTGGATCAATCATATTTAAACTCTGAACTTCACAAAGTGGTTGTGAGGAAGAATTCTTCAAGCCCTAAAGCTATATTAAAATGTACAGCTCTTCATTATTCAACCCATTTAGATCAATAACCATTTGATCTGCCAGGAGAGATACAAAGCTAAGAAAAAAACAACTTTTCCCTTCCTTTATAAAGTTCCTTCTAGCAGATTTCTTATGTCATAAGCTATAAATATATGCAGCTGTGCAGTAAGTGCATATATAGCTATAATATTCAGGTGTAAAAATAATATGCAACACTCACATTAAGTTTATTAGAGAGGTACAAAATAATGTGCTTGCGAGGTTGGGAAGACTTTCTGGAAGGAATTTGTCATAGAAGCTCTTTTCTGTGGTGGCAAAGTGTTGGAAACTGAAGGCAGGTCCATCAATTAGGGAAAGAGCTGAACAAGTTGTGGTATACGGTTGTCATCGAATATTATTGCACCATAAGAAATGATGTGACAAATAGAACAATCACCAGAAAAAATCTTGGAAAGACTTATATGAAGTGATTCAGTGAAGTGAGCAGAACCAGGGGAACATTGTACACAGTAACAGCAAATATATGATGATCAGCTGCAAATGACTTAGTTATTATCAGCAATGCAAGGATCCAGGACAACTCCACGGGGCTCGTGATGAAAAAGAACTTCCACCACCACCGGAGAAATTTATGGAATCTGAATGCAGATTGAAGCATACCATTTTTCACTCCATTTCCTTCATGAGTTTTTCTTTTGTATAAGCAATATGTGTCTTGTTTCACAACGTGATGAACATGGAAATATGTATTGCATGATAGCACATGTATAACCTATACATTACCTGCTGTCTTCAGGAGGAGGGAAGGAAGCAGGAAGAGAACATGCATCACAAAATGTCAGAAAATGATTATTTAAATTGTGTTTGCATATAACTGGGGAAAATATAATAATAGTATTAATAATAAAAAAGAAGTCTGTGTGTCATTGAACATTTATTAATTACCTACTATGCACCAGGTAATGTATTAAGTACTAGAGTTAAATAAACCAAAAAGAAACAGTCCTTGTCTTCAAAGAGCTGATAAAGCTTTCTGTGAGTTATAGAACATTTATTAGAACATTTATTATATATTATATAGAACATATATTTATTAAAACATTTATTAATTTCCTAGTACATATACCAAACAGAAAGACAGCCCTTGACCTCTACGAGCTGATAATCCAAGTCTGTGAGTCATTGAACATTTATTAATTACCTATATACACCAAGCAATGTATTAAGTACTGGGAGTACATATACCAAAAAGAATGTCCTTGCCCTTTAGGAGCTGATGATCTAAAGGGAGAAGATGACATCCAACAGGAAGCTAAAAGGTAGGTGGGGGAGAAGGGAAGGTATCCAGCTCCAGAGACATGATGGAAACATTGAGAGTTGTGCTGCCAAATGGGAAATGATGAGATGGTTGATCTGGACACTCTCCTTGAATGGAGGTTCTGGAAGGATCCCCAGGAACCTAGAGTCCTGATAACATTTGAGTTCCAGGACTGAAGTGATCTTGCAGGATAATAAAATTTCTGGGGCATGATAGAAAATTCTAGAGGAGTAGAGCCCAATGGAGAATGGTTGTACTTTGGTTGGTTTTATAAAGCTGGGTAGAAAGTCAATAAACAAGAGTGGGAGGGAAGCAGTTTCAAGAAGAGATTAATCAATCTGAACATTTCCTTTGGATCCCTCAATACTGTATTTGCTCTTAAGCTGTAACAAGTGGCCAGGAGACTGCCATCCAGATAGAGCTGCTATGCTTTTATTCCTCCTCTTGGTAAGATACACATTGGCATTTGGGAAAAGACAGAGAGAGAGGGGCTTCACTGTACCACTAAAGAAACATTGGATATCAAGTACTGTGAACATAAGGCTTCATTATGAGAGGCATTGTAGGATAATGGAAAAGGCATTAAATTATGACTTAGAAGCCTGAGTTCATTGACATTAATATTAATAAAAATAATAATACTAATAAGGCAATGATGCATTTTTTCTATGTGACCCTATGTGAATCTCTGAACATCTCAGTGCTATAGAGAATTCCCTCAAACTCTAGACATTTGTTGAGGGAATCCCTTTGTATCTCAATGACATGGCACAACCAGTTCCTATCTTTATTTTTAATATTTAACACACTTAAAAATAATTTTACTAGCTTGAAGGCATTTTCAAATATAGTACCTCTTTGTACTTTGTAGGGTGTAATTAAGGTAGGTATTGACAGATGGAGAAATTGAAACCAGCAAGGTAAGTGACTAGTTCAGGGCCACTAGTTGATAAGAGTACATCAGGATCAGGATCTGATCTTTCCATTTTTAACTTCAGTATTCCTTACACAGTCTCTTTTTGACTCTGTTACTAACCATGTGGTCATAGACAAGTCCAGTCATGATTATCATTTTTTTCCTCTATAAAATTCAGCAGTTAAGTATTTATTCAGTACCTTCTATGAGCAAGGCACCATGTAAGGGACTCAGAATACAATGATAAACTGAAAAATGATGACTACCTTGAAAATAACCTCAAGTACCACTGAGAAAATTTAAACAGATAATCCAATATAAGGCAATCTGAGGAGGGAGCAAACAATAATAACTAGAGATATTAGGAAATTTTTTTCTGAAAAAGGTAGAGCCTACACTGAAAATTGATAACTGCTAAGGTTTATGGGACGAAGAAATATGAAAGGAATCTGGAAATGTGTAGGGTGAAATTCTATTCAAAGGGAAAAGTGAGAAGTGAGGATGAGTTTGAAGAATCAATTATTTGAAATATAAATGGAATAATAAATAATTCCTAAAAATAAATAAATAATAAATATGAATAATGTTAAATAAATCTGAAAAGGGGACAAGCTGCAATGGGCTTTATATGTTATTGTTGTCATTGATGTTTAAATTTATTTATTTGTTCCATTTAAATTCCAAGTATCTCCCTCCTCCTTCCCTTTTCTATACCAGATAAAGAATTTTTAATAACAAGATATAGGTAGATATTAAGCTATGTCATACTTCTTTGTATTCATCAGTTCTTTCTCTGGAAATGAACATAGACACATTTTCTTCAACTGACAGTTCTGTTGCTTTTCATGTACTCTTGTATGTTTATTTTGAAGGTCTCAGAGGTAATAGGGAACCATTGATTCTTTCAGAGAAAGAAGGAAGTTTAACAGACTGATTTAGGAAGATTGTTTTGGAAACTTCATTGAGGACAGATTGGGGAAGGAAGAGAAAGGAAGCAGGGGAGACAATTAAGAGGTTATCACAGAGGTTTAGATGGGAGGAAAGGAAGGTTCGAACTCAAGTGGTGATATGAGTGAAGAGAAATTGAGGACCATGAAAGATTCCAAAAGTTAAATCAATGGAACTCAGCAACTGATTGACTTGGCAGTTATAAAAAGAAAAGAGATCAAAGAAAGTTAGAAATAGAAAGGATTTTAGAGAGTATCTCTTCATGTCCAACATCTTCAAGTTACAAAGAGGAAATTGATGGTCTGTGAGTCACTTTTCAGAGGCAGTAAGTGATGTACAGTGGACAAGAAGGATGTACTTGGAAGACTGATGGTCATGATTCAAATTCTGGTTATACTACATTTCACCTACGTAATACTGAACATTTCAGAAAATCATGAACTAAAACCAAGAATTACATCAGAAATCACTTTTTTATATTTCATTTTACAGAGAAGGAAGTGGAGATTCTAGGAAATTAATGCTTGCAATCAATAACATTTCTTCTTCTCTTTAACCCATAACAATTCTAAGAAAATTACTTTCAGGAAGCCTTTGACATTCCCTCTTCAGCAGTGATCCAAGTACATAGTACTTTGCCTTATACCTATTTGATTTCCTTATCATAGAGACTCTAATCCAGGTCTCCTGACCTCAATACTAGAGATTTCTTTTATTTATCTCAGCCTCACTTAACTTCATTGGTTCTTAATTTTCCTCATCAGGAAACGGGACAGAAAATCTGAGTTCAAGTTCTACATATTTATTATTAACTCCCCATGTGATGTTGGGCAAATTAAATAAGTTTTCGGGGCATTTGTTTTCTCCATTATAAATTTAGAAATTAAACTAAATGAACTCTAAGATTCTTTCATGCTCTAAAACTATAACCCTAGGAGCAATCAAGTTTTTATACTGTGACTAAAGAACTGTACTTGAAGTTGGGAAGACCTGAGTTCAAATCCAGCCTCAAATGCTTCCTAGTTATATGGCCCTATGAAAGGTACTAGGTCTGCATTTGCCTCAATTTCCTTAATTATAAAATGGGGATGATGAGAGCACTGAATGTGAGGATCAAATGAGATAATATTCACAAGACACTTAACACAGTGCCTTAAACATAAGTGCCAAATAAGTGTCTGTACCCTTCCTTCCAATGGAGCTAAAACACACTCACTATCTATTTAGCAGTGTCTACCACATGGTAGATGTTTTATACAAATTCTAATTATTATTAATAATCATTACAATGTCATGGCTTTCTTTTGTGATAAGAAAAGTGATAATGTTAACTTTGTCAATAATAAATATGAAATAACTAGGTTAAATCTTCTTACAATATTAAATTATTTTTACAGTCAGGATACTGTGTTATGATAGATGGGGAGTCAGCCTCTGGGTCAGCATGGTCTAGGTTCAAGTGTCCCTCTAATACAAGCCAGTCTTTTGACCTTGATTTTTTATCTTGGTACCTGAGTCAGCTCTCTAAAACTAATTGATGACATAGGTGCCCATCTACGTTGGAATTTCCTCACTGGAATTTTTCAGTGTCACTTAATTCACTAAGAACTAAGAATTAAGTGACAGATTTTTTCAAATAATAAAGGTTTGGGACCAGAATTGTGATTTATTTGCTCTTAGGGACTCCCAGGAAGGAAATTCCATTTACATGTGTAGATAGAAAACTCCCCTGCAATTTCTAGTGTTAAAAAGTGACCTAGACCACTGGGAGATTGTTGTCTTGACCCAAATCATAAAACTAATATGAGAAAGGTGGATAATATGAGGTGGATTTTGAACCCAGGTCTACCTGACTCTAAGGTTAGTTCTCTATCCATTCTTCTATATTGCCTTTCACTAACAACAAAAACAATAATAACCCAATAATGATAGTAATGGTAATAATAAATCAGTAATAGATTACAGCCTCATCAATGTGGGCACTCTTTCCGATGATATGACTTGAACTCAACCCATACCTTTTCCTCCAATGTGTTGCTTATCTATGTTCTCTGTCATGAAAGATCTATTCAGTGTATTAGAGGCATCCCTTTTCTAGTTATTTTCACATTCTTTATGTATCACTGCATCCCTTGGGGTGTCCACTTGTGAATAAATAAAATCTCTTAAGTCTCCTAAGTTCATTGGTTGACCCCCAGTTCCACTGTGCTCTGAGCTCCTTTCTAAGAAGAATAGAAAAGCCACTTGGGAGGTCTTCATTAAAATAACAGTTTTGCCTGGTGAAGCCTTGAAAACTTGTCCCAAGGGGGGTTGAAGAGTGGAGAAATGAGGAAGGAGGGAACAGTCATCCATCAGCATCCAGGGTGAGGAGAGTGATTTCTCCTACAGAAAGCCAGGATATCTACAAATGGAGAGTCTTATTTGCTTTTCCCTCCAGAGAGTCTGGTTTTGTTGAGGGATGGAATACAAGTTACTGGAGTCAGGCAACTTCAGGCCATCCTTATTCAATGAAAAGGATAGGGAGAGGTACCCAATTTGGGGCCAGAGTCACAGCTGCCATAACGCCATCCCTCCCCTCTCCTCCCATCCCTTATTCTGGGCAGCTCATTGCTGCCAGACTCCCAGGCCAGCTGCCCATTGTAGAACTATGTTTGACATTTAATTTTAAAATCAAAGATGCCATTCTGCAATCATTTGTTAAGCTGTGTCTCAGCTCCCACTAACAGAAATAGCTTTATATTCAATAAAGGGGGTGAGCTTTGTCCTGTGCCTTCAGGACATTTTGTCAGTGTTTTCTTGACAGTCAGGAAAATGAAAGATTCTCACTCAGTTAAACAAACTCCATGGCTTTTATTGGTGTGTAAGTGTATAAGAGCGCATGTTGAGGTTAGGGAGAGGGTGAGGAAGGGGGGTGGCTACAATCTAAGAAAAAAATTCTATAGGTATCCCACTGGAAAGCATTATGTGATAGAAAGGACACTCAGTTGACATTTCAAAGACCTTTTACACTATCTGTATTATTAGGCTGAATCATTCCCCCCTCTGATCCTTAGTTTCCCCATTAGTAAATTAGCTATAATAGTACCTGCCCTACCTACTTCAAGGGTTTTTTGGCAAGGAAAATTCTTGGTAAACCTTAAAGTACTATAGAAAAGTGAATTATCATTTGCAATACTACCATAAAAACAAATAAACTGGGATCTCGATAAAACCTTCCTTGACTTATTGGTGCATAGCACAGAGTTTGGCATATAGCAGGCACTTTCTTAATAAATGTGTCTTGACTCGTGTATAATAGCCAGAGGAAGAAACAGAGTCCCTGGGAGGGATAGAGATTTGTCCATGTTGCAGATATTTTTATTTGTGGATTTGGGAATAGAATTCTGGTCTATTTATCACTGAGTGAAAGTTTGTGCTCTAGTCCCAGGTCTATCACCAACTTGCTGGGGTACTTTAGGAAAACCATTTTCCCTGTGGGTTTCTATTTCTTTAAGAGGGTGGGACCAGGTGATCACTAAGGTTTCTTCCAACTCTGACAGTCTATAATATCAACCACTTATACTTGAGTGTGAATTCAATCAATAATTTCCCAGGGGTGTTCTTTATCCAGTCTTTTATTTTACTGTTGAATGAAAAGTGCTTTTTTTTTCCTCCCAAAGGAATATGAAACTGAATCAGCAGCAGAAAGCAAATGGAGGGAGGGATAAGAGAGGGCACTACCAAATATGCTTGAAATCAGATGACAAAAAATAGAATAGTGAAAGAAGACAAGATTTGGAGTCAAAGGAGCTGCCTGGAGAAGATGGGTTCAGTTATCAACCATGACAATTACTGCCTATCAAAGTGACAGTTTTAAACCAATAATTAACCAATCAGCATGCAGAAACCCCTTCTATATTCCAGGCACTGTGCTAAGCATTGGGGATGATCAGTGGTGTGCTGATAAATGTTTAACAATCAGATTTCTGTGGGGAAATGGACACGTTCCACATACTTAATTTTAATCTGCAATGTTTACATTTCCTCCATTACTTTCTTAATCTCAAACAAACATAAAACAATAAATCAAGTCCTGATTTTAACATTTGCCCATTTCCAGGGTGTAAATGCTCATACTGAAAACTTAACAATCAGTTCATCCCTGCATACAGTGTAAAGGATGAAATTATTCCTGTTCTCAAGAAGTTTACATTCTTATGAGGGAGAAAAGCAAGTATAAAAATGTATATTATTTACTACTTAAATATAAAGTTAAGGAAGACAAATACACAAAAGTTAAAGACAAGGTAGTTTGGGATGGCAGCCACTGTCAGTTGAGGGGATGAGGAGAAGATTCATGCAGAAGGAAGTGCTTAAAGTGAATCTTAAAGGAAGAGATTGTGAGACATGGTGAAGAAAGAGAGCATCCCAGGCATAGGGACAGACATGAAGATGGGAACCTTTATAAGCCTCAGTTTCCCCTTCTGCATAAAGAGAAGTTAAAATGCATGACTTCTATGTCTCCTTCCAATTCTAGATCTCTGATTCTAATAACTAAAGCCTACACTGTGTGAACCTTAAAAAATTCCCAGACCCTACTTCATAAGGTTGGGTTAAGACCATTCCCCACTGGGACCATTCCCCATTTGGGCAGTGAAGCTACTTAGATCAGGAATGTGAGAACTCTACTCCACCCCTACTTAAGCCTGCTTTAGGGGAAGAAACTCCTTGCTGAACAATGAAAGATACTTAAACCCTTACTTATAATAAGGCAAAAAGTTCTTAAGCTAAGTACCTATAAAGGTCAGGCAACTTGTGAATTTACAAGGAGCAAAGAGGTGAGAAACTTACTCAGAGGTTTCCTGGTGTGAATTACTCAAAAGTTTAGTCTACTCAGGTGTGAATAAAGAACGGTCTGTCCTTTGAAAAACGTCTACTGTAATTGGTTGATGTGAGAACTTACATAGCTGCGCTCTTTGTGGTGGCCCAAAACTGGAAAACAAGGGGATGCCCATCAATTGGGGAATGGCTGAACAAACTATGGTATATGTTGGTGATGGAATACTATTGTGCTAAAAGGAATAATAAAGTGGAGAAGTTCCATGGAGACTGGAACAACCTCCAGGAAGTGATGCAGAGCGAGAGGAGCAGAACCAGGAGATCATTGTACACAGAGACTAATACACTGTGGTGTAATCGAACGTAATGGACTTCTCCATTAGTGGCGGTGTAATGTCCCTGAACAATCTGCAGGGATCTAAAAAACACTATCCACAAGCAGAGGATAAACTATGGGAGTGGAAACACCGAGAAAAAGCAACTGCCTGACTACAGTGGTTAAGGGGACATGACAGAGGAGAGACTCTAAAAGAAACTCTAATGCAAATATTAACAACATGGCAATGGGTTCGAATCAAGAACACATGTGACACAATCACGCGTCGGCTTTGGGGGTGGGGGGAGGAAAAGAAAATGATCTTTGTCTTTAATGAATAATGCTTGGAAATGATCAAATAAAATATTATTTAAAAAAAAAAAGATGTGAGAACTTAGGGGAGGAGACATAGAAGAAAATTCCCTTTAAATAGGAGCTCAGATAGAGCTGAAGGGACATTCTGATTAAGATACATTCAGATTGAGGATTGAGCTGCTGGAGTCAGCTGAGATGAAGCTGGCCTGGTGTCACTAGAATCCTTGCTTGGACAGATCTTGTGGTGAGTGATTAAGGACTGACTTATCTTTCTTTTAGGGCTTAGGCCTGTATTGGCCAGGACTGGCCGGTTTTCTCATTATTCCCCTTTTCTCTCTTTCTCTCCTTTTCTTTAATTCCACATTTGTATTAATTAAAATCTCTATAAAACTCAGTTGACTTGGGTATATTTTCATAATTGGGAATAATTCCCTGGTGACCACCTTATATATTTGATTTTAAAACAAGACACTGTCTTGAAACCATATTTTCTGTGGTCACAATTTACTCATCCACTCTTTTATCTACTACAAATTAAGTCTTCCACTATTTTACCTCTTACAGTTTATGACAACCAACTATTTTAGTCACTACAACTGTCCTCCTCCCAGAGCAAAGAGGGTCACTAGAGGGCACAGTGCTTCACCCTCACCTCTCCAAAGTGGGGTTGATGGACAGGTGCTGGAGCTAATGTCCCTCACTCTTGGTAAGTGCCATTTTGAGATTTACCAGTTGATGAATCATTCATCCCAGGGATGTGACCATTCGGCACTGACCTTACTAGTAAACAATTCCATATCTAAATGACAACTGGTAATACAAATATGGGGTTTTCAATCACAACAAAAGAAGGGGTCATATTGGAAGACAGTGTGGGAGAGACTAGGAATAGATCAACACCTCACACCCTACACCAAGATAAATTCAAAATGGGTGAGTGACTTAAACATAAAGAAGGAAACCATAAGTAAATTGGGTAAACACAGAATAGTATACATGTCAGACCTTTGGGAGGGGAAAGGCTTTAAAACCAAGCAAGATATAGAAAGAATCACAAAATGTAAAATAAATAATTTTGACTACATCAAACTAAAAAGCTTTTGTACAAACAAAACCAATATAACCAAAATCAGAAGGGAAACAACAAATTGGGAAAAAATCTTCATAGAAACCTCTGACAAAGGTTTAATTACTCATATTTATAAAGAGCTAAATCAATTGTACACAAAATCAAGCCATTCTCCAATTGATAAATGGGCAAGGGAAATGGATAGGCAGTTCTCAGATAAAGAAATCAAAACTATTAACAAGCACATGAAGAAGTGTTCTACATCTCTTATAATCAGAGAGATGCAAATCAAAACAACTCTGAGGTATCACCTCACACCTAGCAGATTGGCTAACATAACAGCAAAGGAAAGTAATGAATGCTGGAGGGGATGTGGCAAAGTAGGGACATTAATTCATTGCTGGTGGAGCTGTGAACTGATCCAACCATTCTGGAGGGCAATTTGGAACTATGCCCAAAGGGTGCTAAAAGAATATCTACCCTTTGACCCAGCCATAGCACTGCTGGGTCTGTACCCCAAAGAGATAATGGACACAAAGACTTGTACAAAAATATTCATAGCTGCGCTCTTTGTGGTGGCCCAAAACTGGAAAATGAGGGGATGCCCATCAATTGGGGAATGGCTGAACAAACTGTGGTATATGTTGGTGATGGAGTACTATTGTGCTAAAAGGAATAATAAAGTGGAGAAGTTCCATGGAGACTGGAACAACCTCCAGGAAGTGATGCAGAGCGAGAGGAGCAGAACCAGGAGAACATTGTACACAGAGACAAACACACTGTGGTATCATCGAACGTAATGGACTTCTCCATTAGTGGTGGTGTAATGTCCCTGAACAACTTGCAGGGACCCAGGAGAAAAAAACACCATTCATAAGCAAAGGATAAACTATGGGAGTGGAAACACCGAGAAAAAGCAACTGCCTGAATACAAAGATTGAGGGGACATGACAGAGGATAGACTCTAAATAAACACTCTAATGCAAATACTATCAACAAAGCAATGGGTTCAAATCAAGAAAACATCTAATGCCCAGTGGACTTACGCGTCGGCTATGGGGGGTTGGGGGGGGGAGGAAAAGAAAATGATCTATGTCTTTAACGAATAATGCTTGGAAATGACCAAATAAAATATATTTTAAAAAAAAAATTGGGAAAAAAAAAAGAAAAAAAAAAGAAGGGGTCATATAGGAAGGAGGAAGGAGATGAGAAGAAGGAGCAATATTTCCCTAAAAATGGCAAAATTAGAATATTAACATCATAGGTTTTAGAGTTGTAAGTGCATTTCTTCTCAGTCATTTCTGTACATTTCCTTCATTTTACAAAGTGAAGATCAGAGGAAGAGACCAACCCAGATTCACATAGGTAATGTGCATTAGAATCTAGACTGTTCTTTACATAAAAAATATTCTAACTGAAAGGGATCTGAGAAGATTGGGTATTTCAAATAAAGGGGACTTTATTTATACCCTCTTATTTTGTGGTGGTTCAGTCATTTCAGACTGATCATATCTGGGGTTTTCTTGGCAATGATACTGAGTGGTTTGCCATTTCTCTCTCTAGTTCATTTGACAGATGAGGAAACTGAGGCAACCAAGATTAAATAAGTTGCTCAGGGTCACACAGCTAGGAAGTATCTGAGGCCAAATTTGAACTCAGGAAGATGAGCCTTCCCGAATTATGGCCCACCACTTTGTAGAATGTGCCAAGTACTGCTCAAAACATACTGGAGTGGTTTATTATTTCCATCTCCAGTTCACTTAACAAATGATAAAACTGAATCAAAGGGAAAGGAGGTAAATTTACCAGCATCCCTTATCAAGTTAATCATAAAAATAAGAATACTTCCTCTGTATTAGGGTACTCTACAGAACAGGAATCATTTTATCCAGACAGATTTCATTTATTCAAATTAATAGGAAAATAATAGATATTAATTTTTAAAAGCTTCCTAATTGTTTTAATATAGTACGTTCTTCCCTCTGCAAAACAGATGACCTATTATTATGTACAGGTATCCCTTTCACATTGTGGGGGTTGAAGGATGCTCCTGCAATCTGGAAAATATGCATAAAGCATTTTGGCTCTCTCTTTGTACTAAAGAAGTCTGAACTTTTTCTTTTCTGTTCTTTTCTCTTTTTTCTTTCCTTTCCTTTTCTTTTTTAATGGAGGGTTTACAGTTCCTTGTATGCATTTATGCATTACTAAACTTTTATAATATCTCCACAGTTCTAGTCTTTATGTTCTGCCTGCTGGCTTTTGCATTCTTTTTGTGAATTCTTTTTGTGAAATGTTAACTTTTCACTTATTTTAATTTCTAAAAAGGAATTATCTATATTTATGGTATTAAAAGATAAAATATGTTGATATCCTGCAATGCCATATAGACATTTTATGCATTTCTGATTTTCTAAACTCTTTCTGTGTCATCTGCTGGCCTTTGCATGTTGTTTTCAGCTTCTACAAATCTCCCCTCAAATTCCTTTTTTAATATTTTTGGATGAACTGGAATATATAGAAACTATAATGGAAAAAGCTGTGATGGAGAAGGGATAACTCTATATTTTTTCTGTGCAGTCATTTTAGTCATGTCCAGCTCTTTGTGACACCATTTGGGGTTTTCTTGGTAAAGATACTCAAGTAGTTTGCCATTTCCTTATCCAGTTCCACTTTACAGATAAGGAAACTGAGGCAAACAGGGTTAAGTGACTTGCCCAATGTCATATAGCTAGTAAATATCTGAGGTCAGATTTTAACTAAGGGAGAGGAGTCTTCCAGACTCTAGGCATGGTACTCTATCCATTTTACCACCATATATGTTATACCAATATTTTTAATGCAGATCTAAGGAAAGGACTCTTTATTTCCTTTGTTCAGGGAACTCTTTGATGAGGAAATTGCTTCTCCCAATGCAAGTTAGTACCTTCTGTTCTACCTATAGCCTTAGGGATTTCCAAGAATATTGAGAAATTCAGTGACTTACCCAGGATCACATAGCCAGCAAGTTGTATGTTAGCCCAGGTCTTCCTTCCTTTAAGGCCAGCAAGGAGTGCTTGATATTATTATCCCTATTTTCCAATATATTATAAATATATGTACATATATGCAGATCTTTCTATCCTTGCATTCATTCATTCATTCATTTATTTATTTATTCTTTGAGGGTGGTCTGGTTGTTTGCCTTTCTAATGCACAGACACTGCCATCCCCAATTATTTCAGAAGAACTCTCCTCACCATTCTGATTCTCTGAACCAAGGTGCTGCCCCTTCCTTTAAAGGAACAGGATTGGATTAAAGTCTGTCATTTGGGGTCCTGGAAACTCAGAAATTTCAGGCTTAAGTATTATTCAGCTTGAACTGAGCACTGGCATATGGGAAGTATCCTAAGAGAAATTTAAGAATAAAGCAGGTTAGTGTTTTGTTTTTTTCTACCCCTCCCCCATTTCCCTGATATTTAAAATGGCCCTGGTTTTTAGGGTTATTTTCTCAGAAGTCTTATTTCCTTGTTGTTAAATTCTGGCTATAACAGGAAATATTCCATAGGTAGAAAACCTTAGGAATCAGACTCACTCAAGATTTGGGGGGATTTCTCATCCTAGGGGCAGTGATAGCACTTCTGTCCTAAATTCAGGGAGATTTAAGTTAAAATCTAATGCATATACTTACTAACTCTATGATCTTGAACAAGTCATTTAATCTCTGTTTACTTCCATTTCTTCTACTTTAAAAATGGGAAAAATAATAGCATTTACTTGCCAGGGTTGCTGTTAGGACCAAATGAGATAATAATTGCAAAGAACTTGGTACTTAGTAAGGGCTATATAAATATTAACTATTATTATTGGTATAGTTATTAGTGCTATTCATCTTTTAAATAGCTAAATGGTACTGGGAAAAGAGTGTTGGACCTGGAGTCAGGGAGACCTAAGTTCCAAATCCTACCTGAGAAAACTTACTAGGTATAGGACCCTGGGTAAGTCATCTTACTTTTCTCTGTCTTAATTTTTTCATCCCTAAAATGGGGGGTTGTTAGTGGAACCAACTCCTGGAGTTTTATGAGGATCAAATGAGATAATATTGGCAAAGCACTTCCCCAATCTTAAAATACTTATATAAGTGCAGGACTTTGGAAAACTGCTCACATAGGAAGTTCACAAAAGTAAGGAAAGAACGTTTGAATGAATGGTTGATGGAAATACAACAGGAGGTATAACCAACTCCAATGTCTGGCACATTATTTGGCTTTTAATAAATGCTTATTGATCAATTGATTGATTGGAAAGAGATCCACTAATAAACAGCCCATTTTATAAGATCTGTATCACTGCCATCATTTGTAGGCACAACTCAAGTATGGCTCCTGGGATGTCTACAGTGATGGGTCCACCTCCAACTAGAGAGAGTGGGTTAAGTTCATTAAGCATAATCAAGACTTCTGTGGAAATGAAACTTTTTCTGTCAATGCTCATAACATCACAGGGCATCACAGGATGAGAGCTATGGAACTAGGAAGGATTTTAGAGGTCATATAAACCAATCCCTTGTTTTATAGTGAGCAAAGCAGGCAAAAAGGGTCCTAGAAAGCCCAAGTGACCAAGTCACATAGATAGTATGAGACAAAGCAAGTATTTGAACTGAAGTCTTGACAAATCTCTCCTGAGCCCTTTCTCTCCACTACATCACACTTTTAGGGGCAGAACTAAGAATCAAAGTCAGATCTGGTGATTCAACGTCAGAATTCAATATATTCTCCACTGTCCCACCAAATGGCCTCTATGGAGAAGGCTCCAGTGCCCATAGTTTTGCAGGAAAAAAAAATGTTTTTGCTAGTGCACCATTAGACCAATACCCTCCTGTCCTTGGGTTTATTGCCTTCCCAACTGCTTCTGGGATCTTGGGATCTCAAAGGGGAGTGCAAACACAATCACCAGAGGTTCTGTACTAAATCACATCTAGATAGGGTGACTCCAAATTGATACTTCTTCAAACATCCGCATCTGTGTCTAATCATTCTTCATTTGTTTAGTATCTGACCAGACCCCACAAATTATCTCCTTAATTAGGTCTCTGAAGTCCCCCAGAAGCAGGAACTAAGTAGAAGTATTCAACACTGTAGGCTGTTTTGGGCTTCACCTAACTCAAAGAGTGTGGGGGAGTGAGCAAGATGTCTCTGCATTTCCCTCAGGGCCCAATGTTGGAGAATTGGATGGGCGAAGGATTTCTGGAACTAGAAACAAACCTATGTATTTATATGGGTAGTGTGGAGAGAATAGAGGAGGAATATGCATCATTATAATTAATTTGTACTCTTAAGTGTGTCAGCAGGAACATTCTTTCCTCCACTGGAGCTCTGAATTGTTACACACACAACCAGGTAGTGAACAGTGTGTTTTGCATAAATTGCTTCAGGCTATGTAATCATATTCCCACCACCCCCTAGGTTCCTCTTCAATTAAGTTGGTAGCTTGGTCCCTTGAATTGGCCTGTGTAGGGATAAATCTATCTGAGTGAGAGAGACCCAACAAAATCCAAATACCCTGCATAGATCATGTTCAGGAGAGATGGGAGATGCCCTGACTGGGGCAAATGTTGGTGGCGATTGCATTGTAACTCTTCAGGCACCCAAAGATGGAGAATTCTCCCTGTTCTGCCAATTCCTGGGCCTTTGAGGACCAGCATGTGGGCTGCATGGCTTTATTGAGAATTTCAAATTGTGTATTTAAAGGCAAAGTATATTGTTTGGAATTGCCAGAATGACAGATTGGTTTTTTCTATCTCCACATTTCACTTCTCTCCATTCACATAAGTACCACCTTCATTCAGATCCTACTTGCCTCTGACCTAGACTATGTAAGAATGGAGATTTGAACCTAGGACTTCAATTCCCAGAAGTCCTTGCTCTACTTCCCAGGATGCTTTGTAATCACACTGAATTCTCACCTGGGCAAGATCACAAATTATTATTTAAAGGGAGTTCTCCACCTACTGGGGCCTTTTTTCCTACATCTGCTTCCCTGCAGAGGCTTCTCTCATGATGTGAGTAAAATTGAAGTGGGCCTCTTGGCCCACCTAGCACGTGCCCTTCTTACTTGTATTTTCTTAAATTCTCAACCATTAATAAACCTCTAAAAATGTAATACTTCTAGGGAGAAACTAATTTCTACCTTGCCTCAAGTTTCCCCCTAATTTTTAATTTTTACTACTATTGCATTAGGTTCCTTGTTGGTCTGCATAGATTGTCTCTCAGATATCCAGTCCAGCCTATATAGATCTGCTAAAGAGATTTGCTTCAAGAGAAGGTCTGACCATTTCACTTCCATAGTCAAAAAACACTAGTCTCACCCACAACATTCTGTCTCTTGTCCAGTAGGCATCTTTGTATCGGCTCTCTCCCATGCCCAGAATACCAGTCCTCCTCTCCTCCCCCTCTTAGAATCCCCTGTTCCCTTCAAAATTCTGGTTCAATCCAATCCCATATAATAGGCTTCTACAGATTTATTTGCTGTTGAATTGTTTCAGTCATGACTCTTCGTGACCCTGTTTGGAGTTTTCTTGGCAAAGATACTGGAATGGTTTGCCATTTCTTTCTCCATCTCATTGTACAGATGAGGAACTAAGGCAAACAGAGTCAAGTGACTTTCCCAGGACCAGGCAGCTAATGTCTCAGGCCCAATTTGAACTTCTGAAGAAGAGTGTTCTTAATTTTAGTGCCCAATACTCTAACCATTGGGCCCCCTTAATTCCCCTACTAATAATGTCCTTCCTTCCAAGAATTTTATATGCATTTCTAGATGTACAATCACTACCTACCTATAGTGTAACATCTTTGAGGGCAGAAATTGTCTTTATTTTTCTTTCTTTTTTTTTTAAATAAATCCTTACCTTCCATCTTGGAATCAATACTATGTATCAGCAATCTTTCCCTTTCCTTTACCATACAGGTTTGGTCATAAGTGAAAAGTCTTTGGGCAAATGCCCTTGTCAATTCCCCATTGGGCAGGAGGGTGGGGAGGATAAACATTTAAAAAAATTTTTTTTAAACCCTTACCTTCCATCTTGAAATCAATACCGTGTATTGGATCCAAGGCAGAAGAGTGGTAAGGGCTAGGCAATGGGGGTTAAGTGACTTGCCCAGAGCCACACAACTAGGAAGTGTCTGAGGTCAAATTTGAACCCAGGACCTCCCATCTCTGGGCCTGACTCTCAATCCACTGAGCCACCTAGGTGCTCCCCTTTATTTTTCTTGATATTTCTAGTGCCGAGCACATAACAAACAAAAAGCACAAAAGTGATTTTGTAAGTTAATTTTTGTTTGTTTTGATTCAATTTTAATAATCAATTTCTGGTATTTTTTACATTTATAGTTTCTTTCCCTTTCCTCTCCTCTCCAGGATAAATGTGTTTAATATAATGCATTTTTCCATGTTCATCATGTTGTAAAAGAAGACACCTTTTACTAGAAAAAAATTCATAAAAGAAATAGAGTGAAGAATGGTGTGTTTCAAATTGCATTCAGACTCAATCAGTTCCTTCTACAGCAGTGCTTAGTCTTTTTAGTCATGGATCTCTTGTCCTGGGGATCCTTGGAATGCTGGTAATAGTTGTCATTCACAGTTGATCATTTTACATTATTCTGGTTCTGTTCACTTCACTTTGCATCATTTCACACAAGTCTTTCCGAGTTTTTGAGAGATTGTCTCATTCACCATTTCTTACAGCACAATAAGTGACTGTTAATTAGTTGCTTGATTGATGGGCTCTGGAATACACTGCTATGAGAGTGAGGTCACTTGAGTTCTGGTTCTGGGTCTGCCAAACTATATAACTTTGGAAAATCTCTCCCCTTTTCTGAACTTTAATTCTTCCCTCTCTGAAATGAAGGGATTATACTGGAAGTCCCTCTCATCTTTGACTTTCTATGTTTTAATATTTAGTGTGCCATAACTTCTCTTTCTACTAGCTTTCTGTTCCCTATTTTTTAAAGTAGTTTAGGCTTTATAATTTGCCTAATGAGTAAGGGAAGGACTTCTTAAGTGCTTACTAAATGTCATGCATCCTGAGTCTGTTTATATATATATAATATGTATATGTATATATATGTGTGTGTGTATACATATATATTTTAAATACATAATCTCAAGATCCAAAGAATCCCCAAAGAACAAAGTCACAGATATGTAAGTTAACAGAATACTGCATACACAGCTCTTTGACTTCATTCTTACATCTCTCTCTCTCTCTCTCTCTCTCTCTCTCTCTCTCTCTCTCAGGTCTCTAGTTTTCTTCCATGTTCAATTCAGAAGTCATTTCCTAAGGGAAGCCTACTCTAGTTGCTAGTGTTTTCCCATGGAAAAAGATTTCTGTTTTATTTAGGGAAGACTTGGCTCAAAAGACCATTTGTATAGAACAGTGATGGCGAATCTTTTTGAGATGGAGTGCCAGGCCCCATCCCCTCAGACTGAGTGCTTTACCACAACCTCCCAGGGACCAAGTACCATTCCTCCCCCCTTACCTCACACAGGGGAGGGAGAGAGCACTCTCATTGGGCTGCTGGGCAGAGGGGCAGGTAATGTGAGAAATGTCCTCAGCACAGATGAAGAGGAGGAGGGGAGTGGCCCAAGTGCTCTGCTCCCCTCCAGCACTACTGCCTGTGTGTTGCCCACCTTATCCCCCATGTGTTCCCATTGGCCTGCTGGGCAGAGAGGTTGGTGATATGCAGAAATGTCATCAGGCACAGTGGAGATGGGGAGGGGAGTAGCTCTGCCTGAGTTCCTTTGACTCTGGGGCAGGGGAGAAGGGGAAAAGGGTTGCCAAATGCCCACAAAGAGCACTCTGTGTGCCATCTTTGCTACCCTTACCATAGGTTCACCATCACTGGTATACAACTACCCCTCATTTGTAGAGATTAATTACTTGATCTTCTGTCTGCATGAGGTGAGAACTTGAGTTTAAAATTCAATTTAAAATTCAATTGATTTCAAAAATTCAAAAATAACCATGCCTCAGATAAACTTCATTGGCTCTGATATTGCCACCATGTAAAGCTATAAATGAGAACTTGAGAGAAGAGAAATTGTGGTCTTTTGAGTTTTTGATTTGAGAAAGAAGACATGAGGTTCCAGATTCTCTTTGTACCCCTGAAGGGAAAGATTTTCTGTTCAAGCTGACATATGGGGGAGACTGACATATCCATTAATGCATCCCCAAGCGACTTTGAGGAATTTTCCATGTTTGTGATCTGAGTCTTTCTTGAGTTGTTATCTCTCTCTCTCTCAAATAAAGATAAATTTATTCTGGGAATTATATGATTATATAGTCTCCAATGTACATTTTCCTCTGATTTCTGCTTTCCTTTAGAATTTGATGAGTGGGTCTATTTACTGTTTCTCAGATATATTCATTGTGGAACTGGAATTAGGTAGGAAAAAATAATCAAGGCTCAGATCAATATCTTGGGACACTCCTATTCCATTAAAGGATAGCAATCAAGAGTACAATTTGAACCTAAAAATTACTTTCCCCAGACTAATAATATTTAAGGGTTTAGAAAGATATCATTCTAGCCCAATCCTTTCTCTGAGGACAGTAAGTGGCCAGTTTTTTGCCCCAAACTCCTGCTCCCCCCTGTTGGTAGACTTCAAAATTTCCCTTGGAAAAATGCAGGTAGAAAAGATTCTGGAGATATCTCTTTAAGTATCCTTTTCAGCCATATCTAGATGGAGTCATGTGGACATGCACAACCTATGTGAGCACCACCCACTCCATCCCAAAACACTTCCTGCTCATAATTAAATATAGTAGGAGGACTGGCCTAGTCCTTTAAGCAGAAATGCATAACTTGGAGCCCTTGAATTTATTTTCTTCAGTATTCAGATAATTATGCTTTAATAGAATTGATTTCTTTTGTTATCTTATGTATTTTACCAAATGCATTTGAAACAATCAATATTTGGCAAAGGCATCAATAAGTACACAAGACACCAAAGGAGTCTATGAGACAAAAAAAGATTTAGATCCCTTGCCCTAGAATATGTGCAGTTTTGTATCCTCCATTGGCTAATTTACCATTATAATTATATTTCATATAAAATGTAAGAGAAGGGATTTTTACATTTATTTTTCTGTATGTGTTGTTTCCCTCCAATGAAATGTATTCTGTGTGAGAGGACAAACAGCTTTATTTGTGTGTCTGCATCTCCTGCACTTCGCATATTACTTGGCACACTGAAATAGCTCAGTAACTACCTGTCGGCATGAAGCACATCTTCCTTTCTTACCTGGTAGACCCCATTACTTTTTGAGCATTTAGAAGTGGACTTGGCTCAGGGATTTCTCAAGGTGCATCTGAGTGGCGAAGTCCCAAACAGAGCTGAGGCTATATATTTTAATTATGGCTAGAAGGTAGTTATTTCACTGAATGAGTTAGCACAAACATTTGGCGACTTCCTGCATGACTGCCAATAAAAAAGAGATTATATTAGGGCCATAATATTTTCTCTTTTTCGCCAGAATGACTTCCTTTGTCAAGGACTAGTAAGCTTTCAGGAGATTTCAAGAAATGTTCTTTATTGTGCCTCTGGCGTTTCAAGCATCTGAATGAAGCCGCATTCAGTTATTTAAAATAACTTTGTTTTCCAAGTTAATTAATTGAATGATATTTGATGTTTTACAATGAAATATAATTTGAGAGCTGCACATAGCTGGTTTCCCCCATTTTGTAGGAGAAAGAATTGTAGTTGTCGCCTTTATTTCCTGTGAAGCTGGATTTTTTCTTTAGCATTCAGCTAGTGCAGGTAAAGGTTCAACCTAAGATCAAACTCAGACTAATTTTTCCTTAATTTGGGTTAAGAGGTCTGATAGCTTAGGAGTTTCCCTTTTTTACTTCAATCCTCAATTCATCAGAGGTCAAGGGGCAGCATAATACAGTATTAAAGGAACTGAATTTAGAGTCAGAAGACCCTAAGTTCTAATTCAACCTTTACTATTCTCATTTGTGTGACCCCTGAGCACAAAGTAGGTACCAAAATGCTTGTTAACTTCGTGTTCTGACTTCCAAATTCCGTGGCTTTCCACCAAAGCCTTATGAAATTATTTACAATGTCTCATTTGGTTCTTTGAATCTATACTATGAAGTTTTATGTGTTTGGCAAAACCTCGTGCCATTCATGATTCACCCCCTAAATTGAGAATGGTCCCCAAATTCATAATCCTGTGAGCAATAAAATTCCTTCATTTTTTCTATATTACAAGTGGATACAATTTTAATTGCCATTTTTTTAAAATTTTGTGATCCAAGCTCTATCCTACCCCTCTCCCAAAGAGTAGGTAATGTGATATAGATTGTCAATGTGTTATTATATAAGTTTCCTGGGATATTCCTGGGATAATAAGCATATTGCTTATACTAGATAAAAATTCATAAAGGACTTAAAGTGAAGAGATGTATTCTTTAAGCAACATTCAGATTCCATCAGTTCCTTCTATGGCAGCAAATAGCCTTTTCATCATGAGTTCCTTGGAGATGTCTTGGATTCCTGCATTGCTGATAATAGTCGTCATTCAGCGTTGTTCATCATACGTTATTATTTTTGCTTGACTCCTTTAAGCCTTTACCTTCCATCTTGGAATCAATACTATTTTGTTGTATTCATTTTTTTTCTATTCTATTCTAATGAATTGTAATAATTAAACAATTGTTGTATTAATATGTATTAATTCCAAGACAGAAGAGTAGTAAGGGTTAGGCAAAGAGGGTTAAGTGACTTGCCCAAGGTCATACAGTTAAGAAGTGTATGCGATCATATTTGAACCCAGAACCTCCCATCTCTGGGCCTGCCCTCTATCCACTGAGATAATTGGCTGCCTCCAATCATCAGACATTACTGAACCTTAAAAATTGTATTTCTACTACATAATAAATGTTAATCTCAATCTGAAGTATTGTAATGGAAGAGAAAATATGCAAGATATGTATGTAATATATGTATATTCATATGGAAATACATGTGTATATCCATATTCTCAGACATATACATAGACATCCAAAGGTGTGTGCATGTGTTGTGTGTATACATACATAGTGTGTTTGGAGAGAAATCTCCAGCGATCCATTGTTGGGGCTCAGGAGAAAGGAGTAAAGAGCAGAAAACATTAGGAATAGCCTCTTAGAAAAGGTGAGATTTCTGCTGAGTCTGGACAGAGGCAAAAAGACCAGGAAGCAGAGGTGAAGAGGGAGAGCCTTCTAGGCAAAGGGAACAGTTATTGAAAAAGGCACAGAGTCAGGACTGAGTACCAGAAGAGAAACAGCAAACAGGCTGGATCCCAGTGTGGATGGAGGGGAGTCATAGGAAGGGACCAGATTATAAAAGGCTTAGAAAAAAAATATGGATTCCTCTTTTCTCAGTACAGGAACTATTCTCTAGTATTCCAACCATGCTGGCTCTTTATCAGACATAGTAATTAGGCACTCAGAGCATCCACCACCTCTTGTCGGTGTCTACAAAATCTTCAGCATCCAGACACGTCTCCTTCCCTTCTCCATCTCTGACAAACCTGTGTGTTTCTGAATTCACTGTATAACTTTCTTCCTCCCTCAGATCTCCTGCCTCTGAAATCCAACATTGCCTTTAATCCATGAGGATCCTTTTATAAGTAATCCTATAAAAGCAGTTTTAGAATCTCTGTGTCTATAAAAAAATACATATTTATGACTGCATTCCCCCATTCTCAAAGGGCAGAGCAGCTTTACAGACTGGTGATTTGAAATCTCAGGCCAGCGTGTTGTGAGACTTGCTTAATTTTTTGATTTTTGAGCTAGTCAGGTAAGAAATAAAATGCCCCTTCTTTCTTGGCACCGAGGTTTGTAAGGTAATGTCAGTGCCAAGCCAGCCACTCTTCCATATAGAATAATGCATATAAAATAACGAGTGAAAGCCATTGTGAGTTAGAAATGGTTTCTGTTTTTAACCTCATGCATCAGGCTGAAGAGGGATTATATTTGTTCTCTTTGTCCACAGTGGGCAGAACCAGGAGCAATGGGCAGAAGCTCAAAGGACCTAATTTAAGTCTGATGTTAGGAGAAAGTTCCTGATAATTAAAGCTGTACAAAAGTGGGACTGGTTGCCTAGAGAGATGCTGGGTCCCTCCTTCAATGGGAACCCTGAAGACAAGTCTGGAAGAACCATTTTCAGCCATATTAGAGGAGCATATTTCTTTCAGCCAAGAGTTAGACTAAATAGCTGCTGATTGCCCTGACACCTCTGAAGTTTTGAGACTCTATGTACGACCTAAACCTGGGCTTTCTTGGTGGCAATATGGTGTAATTATTGGGCTTGAGTCAGGGTGGATGAGACTTGAATCTTTTCCTAGACACTTAATAGTGGTAGGATCCTGGGTAAGTCATTTTGATTCTTTTGGACTCAGATTCCACATCTCAAATATCAGATGGTTGGATTTCAGGGTTCATAAGATTCTTTTTATATCAAAATCTTGGATTGTGCAGTCTAGGAGGTAGCATCGATAGTAGCTGGATTAAGGAGACTGAGGTTTGGGGAGGAGGGTTCTAGAACAAGAATCAGGGAGATGACCATCCTCCATGGTTCAAGATGTGAGCCAGAATTTAGACTTTAGACCATAGGAGAGATCTGGAATTGGCTCCTCCAAGTACCTTGGACATTTGGTAGACTAGTTAGTTAACAGTGACTTCTTTCATTATTTAATCTTACTAAAAGTATGGTTTAGTGGGCTGAGAGCTGAACTTGAAGTCAGGAATAACTTGAATGGGAGTTCTGGTTTTGCTTCAACCAGTTACTTCAACTCTTTGTGTCTTAGTTTCCCAGGCTGTAAAAGAAAAAGTTTGACTTGAGGATGTCTAAGATCTATTCCTACCCTAAATCTATGATCTTGAGATTCCCAACAGAATTGAGTGAGATACTGAACTTGGCTTCAACAGCTCTAACTTTTCCCCAAAGCCCCTATTCCAACAAATTTTGCTCTTTTTAAAATGGTCCAGAGTCAGTAGACTATGCTGGGGTTCTAAATTATAGTCAGGAGTCTAATGGTGGGTCTCTATCTAGGTCCTTGTGCCTCCATCCTCTGTGTAGATAACAAAAGACCCAGGAATTTGAAGGTATGAATAGGTACAAATTTGCTTCCTGGGACAAAAAAAATGCTTTTTTTTTTCCCTCTCAGTGCATACTTTGCAGTTCAACATTCATTTCTTTTCATATGAATTGTATACATTACTCTCCTGAGTAGTGTGCTGGGATCTGATGCCCAATTCTGACTAGTTGTGAAAGGCTTTGAAAGACTCACACACTTGTTTCATTCACTTCCAAGATCTATTAATCATTAAGTGCCTCCCACATTTTATCCTTCCAAGATCTAAGAACTATGTTTCTGAGCCAAGGTTACCCTAGGGATGTTACTCTTTAGGGTGTCCTTTTAAAGGTACATTCTCCCACCTGGTATTTTGTATCTCCTGCCTTAGGTCTTTTTTTTATTATTATTCTTTTATGGATTGGATTAAATAACTATTTTACAAGAAAGCCATTCAATACTGTGTCACATTTTGATACCTGAAAAGACCCACTTTATCCTTTGTCTGGGCTCTCTCTCCACCGACGCAGACCTTAACCGTGCTGTACTCTATAGTTCAGCTCACAAGACACACCACTATCACCAGAGGAGCATCACCGAGTACCGATCTATGGAAGAAGTGATATTTTGCTTTATCTATGGAGTTTCTCTTCATAGGGCAAGGAAGTCTCTTTCCTTGGGATTTGATTGGAATGAGAATTAAAGTTTGAGACACAGGCATGTTTTCCTGATTGCCTGAAGAATAAAAAGGCATAGCCAGTGAAGAGTCAGGGCTCATCAAACTGGAGGGAATTTCCACTCCCTTCAGTGTCAATCTTTCTCCCAAATGGATTAGCCAATGTCATTGTGGCAAAGGTGTTAGAGGGGAGAGATGCTCACTTGAATTAGTGTCTGTACCTTTCAAAACATCTTTTATTGTTGAATAATTTGCACTTTATTGAGTTTTATATGTTTTGTAATTATTTTTATTGTGTTCTAATCCCAAGCCCAAAGTCACAAGACTGTCCTGAGAAAGGTCTAGCCCAGAATACCAGATTTTTGGTGAAGAGCTTTTCTGCACTTAGCCTGAGTGACCAGACAATGTACACATACACAGTGGAAAAGTCAAAAGTAAAGACTTTCTGGCCTGGTGGGGTCTGACAGAGCTTGAGTTATACTGGAATAGTCTTCAAAGGCCCAAAGTGAACATGCCAACATGATGACACCTCAAAGGGAAAGTTTTTCATTACAAGATACTTTTCATTACAAATCTGAAATATCAGATTTGGAAGAGATCTCAGAGGTCATACAGTCTAATAAAAAACTGAACAAGGTTCCTCAATATATTACAATTCCTTCCTTCCTCCAACCCTCTCTTCCTCTCACTCTCTTGTTTCTTTCTTTCTTTCATTTTTCCATTCATTCTTTCTTTTATTCTTTCCTCTTCCTTTCTTCCTTCCTTCTTTCCTTTCTTTCATTTTTTATTCATTCTTTCTTTCATTCTTTCCCCTTCCTTCCTTCCTTCCTTCCTTCCTTCCTTCCTTCCTTCCTTCCTTCCTTCCTTCCTTCCTTCCTTCCTTCCTTCCTTCCTTCCTTTCTTTCCTTCTTTCTTTCTTTCTTTCTTTCTTTCTTTCTTTCTTTCTTTCTTTCTTTCTTCCTTCCTTCCTTCCTTCCTTCCTTCCTTCCTTCCTTCCTTCCTTCCTTCCTTCCTTCCTTCCTTCCTTCCTTCCTTCCTTCCTTCCTTCCTTCCTTCCTTCCTTCCTTCCTTTCTTTCTTTCTTTCCTTCCTTCCTTCCTTCCTTCCTTCCTTCCTTCCTTCCTTCCTTCCTTCCTTCCTTCCTTCCTTCCTTCCTTCCTTCCTTCCTTCCTTCCTTCCTTCCTTCCTTCCTTCCTTCCTTCCTTCCTTCCTTCCTTCTTTCTTTCTTTCTTTCTTTCTTTCTTTCTTTCTTTCTTTCTTTCTTTCTTTCTTTCTTTCTTTCTTTCTTTCTTTCTTTCTTTCTTTCTTTCTTTCTTTCTTTCTTTCTTTCTTTCTTTCTTTCTTTCTTTCTTTCTTTCTTTCTTTCTTTCCACATTCCACATATCTCCAACCACTATGTTCTGTAAATCACATACATATACAACATTCATTCACTTATTTAAGTCCCCTTACATATAAATGATTCGCAGAGGGTGTGGGGTTGGGTCACATTCTTTATTCAGGAAATATAATAGGCCATGGCTGTAACCTTGAGAAAATGAAATATGCTTCTACATCAAAACATCTCATCCCCTATGAGATAGTCTAATAGAAAAGGAAGTGAGGTATTAGGGAGAAATAGAAGAAGGCATTTGGCTGGGAGTCATTGTACTTCCAGTAACTATCATCAAATTTTACACATAGTAGGCATTTAATGAATTTATCTTAAATGGAATGGATTCCATTAAGAGAAGTGAACTGATTATAATGGTTAAAATAGAAGTGATGGGATACATTTTCAAACCAAATAAGTTCATTTACCTGATTCTTCAGTGAAAAAGAAATGAGAAACTACTCCATAATCTTTGTCATGGAAATCCCAAATAGAGAGTTACAGTTAGACATGTCTGAAAAATGACTGAATTACAACATAAATGTGTGTATATATCGATCTATCTAATAATTAATATTTATACAATTATTTCATTTGATCCTCACAACAACCTTGGGAGCTATTATTATTCCCATTTTTATAGTTGAGGTAACTGAGACAAACAAAGCTGAAATAACTTGTTCAAGTTTCATAGTGATTAAATGTTTGAGACTAAATTTTAATTTCTGCCTTCCTAACACAAAACACAAAGTTCTATCCACTGTATTATTTAGGGAATGGAAGGGAAAACATTGAATGGAAAGGATAGTAAAGAAACAGAAGGCAAATCAAGAGAGAGAATAAGACAGTTTATATAAACCAGGAGGCATAAAAACCATGAGAGATGATTTTTGAGGATTATAGTATTTCTGAAGAATATGATCTTTTATTAGTTGAAAGACTTGCTAAACTTCTCTGAGGATTTAAAACTGGAAAGTATCTTAAAGATCTCATGAACCTCTTGGGATATTTAATATAGTCCCTGGTTAATGGGTCCTAGGTCCACTCATATTGTTATCTTTTCAAATGCCTTCTCTCCCCTCAATATTTTGATCATATAAAATCTGAATGTAGTATTTAAACTGATGGTATTTTTTACTGTAAATGTATATAGTTTATATTTTGATGGCCTCTTCAAGAGGGCTGTGAAGAACAACTGAGATTACAATTATGAAAGAGTTTTTAAAGTATCCCTCTTTTAATTGCACATTATGCTTTACAAAATGATTTCTTCTAAGTCCTCTCCCAAGTAGGCAGAGTCAATATTTATTCCATTTTGCATATGAGTAAGTTACTTAAAGAAGGAAATGACTAAATCAAGATATCTCAACTAGAAAGCAGCAGAGCTAAAAACCCAATTACAGTTCTTAATAAAATGATGATAAATGAAATAATGAATGAGGTAATCCAAAGTGTTAAACATAAAATAGGTAAAAGGTGTAGAAATGTGATTTCACTAGTATAATAAGACTTTTATAGAAGGAAAATCCCTTTACTACTTCAGGTTGGCACTTTTTCTGCAAAATATTAGATAAGAGATAACACAGTGGACAGAGAGCTAATTTGAGGTCCAAAAGATCCAAGTTTCAGCCCTGCATCTGATATTACTGGCTATATAATTCTAGGCTAGTCAATTAACTTCTCAGTGCCCTAGGCAACTTTCTAAAATTACAAAATGCAGAAAAAGTGTCAATTTGCATTGGTAGAAGGAATTTTCTCATCTGGGAGTACTCTATATCAATGAAATTACAAGAAAGATAATACAAAATTATCTATCTATCCATCCATCTATCCATCTCTCTCTCTCTCTCTCTCTCTCTCTCTCTCTCTCTCTCTCTCTCTCTCTCTACCTACCTATCTAGCTATCTAAACCAAAACTATGTAATAAATAGTATGTCCCCAGAGCAAAAGCTTCTAACAGCCAGGCTCTTAGCAGGGAGTCTACTACTTCTCTATCAGCCTGAAAAGCAGTTTCTTCACATGAAAAGATTTTGGACAGCAGGTGCATTTGAACCCTCTGTCTTCAGTCTCCTGTTGTTTGCAGAATAATATCCCCTGAGGGAATGCTATTAGGAGTCCAGGTTGGGGCATCTTCCATCTACCCCAAAGCAATCATTTCCACTTGTATCAGTATAAGGTATCTTCTACCTCCTGCTACTGGCACTCTCCCAATTGGGAAGATCCCTTATATTTCAGGTCTCCAGCTTCTGCAGTACTTGTCCTGTGAGGGTAGAGTAGTAGTGCTTTCCATTCAATGATGAATGTTCTCACACTTAGTCATACCCTTCACATCCCAGCATCTCTGAACTCCTATAGCTCATTGCCCAAACTCCATTGCTCACTCTCTACTGCTGAATTCCTTATTCCAATCCCCGTCAATCTTCCCTCTCTAAAATTTCATCTCTATGTCCATCAAACCTTTCCACTGTGTCCTCTGAAATGACTTTTACATAGGCAACACACTCCCTTTCCTTCATATTAAATCAATTCCTCTCCTACTCCTTATGAAACTTGGCTTCCTCTTGATGACACAGCCATCCTGGTCACCTTTTCCACAATGGCTGGCTGTACCTTCACTCATTCTTCCCAACTTATAGGGGAGTTGGAAGACTCCTTGCTTGCCACTGCCCCTTTTCAGATTCTTAGTAACCTCTCTTTGTTTGACAATCATGATATTGGTAAATAACCCCAGTCAAAGCACTGACAGCTCATGTTCAGAGACCCTCAGATAACAATTTTTTATTCCCCTATGTTACCTGGCCTGGATAGGTTTTCTTTTCTTCTGCTCCTGCTCTCATACTAGTGGACTTCAACATATTATATTGATTTTTCCTCAAATACCTTAAACTTGTAATTCCTATATCTACTGACTTTCCAGTGCACTTCAAATACATACAAACATAGTCATAACTTTGATTTCAGCATCATCCACAAATGTTTAAGAATTCTGAAATCCCTTTAGCCAACTATAATCTATTGGTGCCACCTCTCTTCAAGCCTTCTCTTACATACCATACTCTGCTGCCATATCATGACCTCCAATTCTTTGACCCCTTAGTTCTCTCCCAGTCTAGCTCCCCTACACTCATCACTCTTTCCTCTTTTTTCCCATCTTGACTCTTTCTCGACCATGTTAAAGTCTATGTTGTCTAGCTACTTTATTTTGCTGATTATGCTTAAACAAGTTTCAGCCTTAGATCATTCACACCATTGATCACTGCATGCCTACAACTATGCTACTGATGGAAGGTGGAGAAAAATACAATCATTCTGACTGAGTCCACCCCTCATGTCTGTTACAAAAGCTCAATTGGCCCTCACTGCTGCTGAGTAATCATAGTATACTTCCCTTGTCAATTCATTACTTCACTCCCATAGTGGCTTTTATAAACCTTCTCTACCCTTCAAAGTTCCCATGGTTCTCTCTCACCCATTCTTTCAGCTGAGAACTTTACCTCATATTAAAACATCAAGATCATTCACCATGCCCTCCCTCTTCAATGCTCTTCCGTATATCCAGTCATTCAAATACCCTCTCCCATTATATTTTCCTTCTCCCTTGACTGAAATGATGTAGTGGCCTTACTCCTTGCCAAGGCTAACCCCAAATCCTATTCAAGTGATGCCATTCTATCCTAATTAAGAAATTGCCCCATCTGATATCCCCAAGCTTTAATTTATTTTTTATATCTTCCTCTCTGCAGGTTCATTTCCTACTTCCTGCAAACATATTCATGTCTCCCCTATCATGAAATACCTCTAAATTGACCCTTCCATCTATATTAACTTTAATCTTATATGTCTTCTGTCCCTTGTAGCTAAACTCTTTTAAAAGGTCATTTACCATAGTTGTCTTTACTTTCTCTTCTCTCACTCTCTTCTTAACTCTTTGTAGTCTGACATTTGGCTTTATTATTCCACTAAAACCACTTTCTCCAGTTACTAATGATCTTTTAGTTAGCAGATCCATTGACTTTTTCTCTGTCCTCATTCCTTTGACATCTCTATAGTTTTTGACACTGCTGATCATTGTCTCCTCCTTGATTTTCTCTTCCCTCTGGGTTTTTTGGTCATCTCTCTTTTAGTTTTCTTCCTACCTATCTCTATCTTCATTGGAGTACCGTCCTCCAGATCATCTTCTTTAACCATAGGTGTCACTTAGATTTCTGTCCTGGGTTTTTTTTTTCCTCTTCCCATGCATGTCTTCATTTGGTGACATCATCAATTTCCATTGATTTAATTACCATCTATATGCTAATGATTCTCAAATCTACTTTTTCAGTTCCAATCACTCTGCTGATTTACAATTTCACATCTCCAACTATTTTTTATATATCTTGAAATAGATGTCCAGTAGACATCTTAAATTCATTCCCTATGAGGAGAGCAACACCCTTCTCCTAGTCCCTTAGATGTGCAACAGAGAAACCATCCCAGATTCTTTGTCATCTCTCACCCCATTCTTTTATTCCAAGCTGTTGCAAAGGCCTGCCAAGGTTATCTTTGAAACATCTCTCTAATAAATGTCTTTCTCTCCTCTCACAATGCTCTCACCCTGGTACAAGGTCTCCATCATCTCACTACTGGATTATTTTAATAACCAGCTGGTGGTTCTGGCTACCTCAAGTCTCTTCCCATTCCAATCCATCTTCCATTCAACCACCACTGATTTTCCTAATATATCAGTCCCCAAAACTCCAGTGATTTCCTATTTCCTTGAGGAACATCTACAAAATGCTCTGTTAGGCATTTTCAATAACCTAGCTCTCCCCCACTTCCTGCCTTGCCATTCTTTTTGTACCTTTCTTCTCTACAAATATTATTTGATCCAGTAACACAAGTTTCCTGGTTATTACACAGATACAACACTCTATCTCTTGACTCTGGGCTTTCTCTCTGTCTATCCCCCATAGTTGGAATTTTCTCTTTCCAACTCTGATTTTCATGTTACTGTCTTTTTTAAAAATCCTAACAAAAATCTCACCTTATATAGGATACTTTCCCACTCCCTTTTAACTCTAGTGCCTTCACTCTGTTAATTATTTGCAATTTATCCTATCTATAGCTTGTTTTGCATATATTTCTTTTATGTTGCCTAGCTGATTAGATTATAAACTCTTTGAAGGCAATGAATCTCCTTTGCCATTTTTTGAACCCCAAATGTTTAGCATAGTACCTGGCACATAAAGGCACTTAATTAATATTTATTGCTTGTTTACTGCTCAATTTATAAATAAGGAAGATTTTGATAAAATACTAATATTCCCTCTTAATTAATATTTCAATTTAATTTAAAGAATATTGTCTTTACAAATACAAGTAATGGTTGAGTTCATTACTAGCATAGCCTAACAAGTAATGAATAGTGCTGTAATTACCAAATTTATGATTCTTTCCCCAACCCCTTTTTTGGAGGGAAGGAGCACTTTGTAAGAGAACACTTATCCTTGCCTATTAAATTAATCCTTTTTAAATTATGAGATTCTGCTTTTTGTCTTTTACATTTTTTCAGTTGATAAATATTTCTTTTATTCCCTTCCCACTTTCTATTCTTACTAAGAAAAAAAAAAGATTAAAAAATCTCCTGTAACTAATATGTATAATCAATGGGATTAAAATCAAGTCATGTCAACTATCATTTATGTATTGACTATTAAGTTTCAAGCATTGAGTATACAAAGAAAAGCAGAGGACAGTCCCTTCTTTCAAAGACATAAAGAATCATAGGCATACAAATATTTGTAGCAATTTTTAATGGTGGCAATGCATTTAATGTCAAAGGGTTGGTGATCAATTAGGCAATGGCTTTTAGTTTGTAAATGTGATATAATACAATTGTAGGGCAATGGAGTTGGTTTCACAGAAATCTGGGAAACCTAATAGAACTTCCCTTTTAGAATATTTTTTTCTAAGATTTTACCTTCTTAGATTCTTAGAATCAATACTGTATATTGGTTTCAAGATAGAAGAGTGGTAAGGGCTAGGCAATAGGGATTAAGTGACTTCCCTATAGTCACACATATAAGAAGTGTCAGAGGCCAGATTTGAACCCCAGGTTCTCCCATCTCTAGGCCTGGCTCTCAGTCTACTGAGCCAATTTGCTGTCACCTACGTTGTAGAATCACACAAAGAACTTCACAAATTTTTCAGAAAGGAAAGTAGAAAAAGGTTATCTTCTTACCAAAGTGGTTCATTTGTCTTGGTAGCCTTGACTACCTTCCAGAAAACTATATCTTTCCAAAAACTTGGCACATAGTAGACTGACCACCTGTCTTGGCCTGGGATCTTGCCTGGCCAGAAATTTCTTACCATTAGAGTCATGTAAAGCAAAGACATTTATTATGGGAGGAAGGGCTCCATCTACAGAAAATCAATAACTAATGCTTGTTGCTTAGTAGGTTAGTCTATTAGATTAGCTAGCTGAAACTTGAGATAATAGCGATCCTTGGCCTAACAGATGAAATACATGGGATTGGTACTGAAGTTATGATTTCCTTGGCATAGTGAACTACCTAATGAGGAAATTTCCTCTATAAAATCAGGATGCCATCATTCTTTACAATTGTTTTTAGTGGCTTTCTTGGAATACTAAATAAGATAAGTGCCTGGCCCAGAGCCAAACAATGAGAGTGTTTCATGGCTGATCTTGAATTCAAGTTTTCTTGGCTGCCTTGACTGGTACTCTATTCACTATGCCAAGCTAGTATTCTGCTAAATGAGACTTCAGTAAAGGGCAGGGAGCTGGGGGAAAAAAAAGGGAAAGCAGTCTCATAAGATAGGAATTTTGATTGGAGAGAGAAAAACAGTAGAGTCAGTGGAGTAGAAACCCTATTCATCATTATTCCAAAAGACTATGATTACCTTTGACTTGCTTTAGAATTTACCTAATGTCAACACTGATGTCCAAAGACTAAAGATAATATTACAAATAGTAGTTTTATTTTTTAATTACTAAAACAAATTTATTGCAACCTGATTATAGTCTCCTAACCTTTCAGGGGCAGCTAGGTGGCACAATGACACAGTGGCAAGCCTGGAATCAGGAAGACTCCTTTTCTTGAATTCAAGTCTGGCCTCAATATTCACTGCTTGGGTGACTCTAGACAAGTCATTTTACTTGATTTGCCTCAGTTTCCTTATTAGTCAAATGAGTTGGAAAAAGAAATGGCAAGCCACTCCAGTATATCTTTGTCAAAAAACAAACAAAAACAAAAAAAAAACAACCCAGATGAGATAATGAAGATATGAGTAGGATTAAAAACAAATGAACAACAACCTTTCAGAGTTTCCTGTGTTTCCCTCCTCCTAAAACAGGGGGTCTAATTTGCTTTGTCTTCCTGTTGTGAAGCCTATAGGCTCTTTTCAAAATAATGTTTTAAAATACATAGGATATCAAAGGAAATCATTATATTGAAATCTAACATAAATATCATACATAGTATTATTTTATTGTATCATTTAATATATATTATTATACTATATATTTTATATATGTATATTACATATAAACTCATGATCCCAGATTTCAGGTTCAGAATGGCTCCTCTAAATCTATTCTTCATCCTCATTGTGACCTTCAGCCCATCAGTCCCTCAGAGTTCTCTTTAATCTGGCTTCACTTTTCTCCATTCCCTGGCTATATTCTATACCAAACCAGTTCAAATATAAACTGTGTTCTACACTCAAATTCTTTGTCCCCTAGTTCCACTGTCAGTCACTTGCCATACAGCATCTTTGGATGGCTCCTAGTATCCACACTTTGTGTTTTTACTCAGTCTGCAAAATGGTGATGGCTAGTCCACCTATGTTCCCTGTGCCATCCTTCATGCCTGGAATTCATTCCTTTCCTCTCCCTAGTAGAACACTTAACCTTCCTCAGTGCTCAGCTCCTGTTACCTCCTCTCAGTATCTTGATCCTTATTGCCACCCTCAACCCATGCCTTTGCTATCTGTAAATTTATTTATGTATATTAATTTATATATAAATTTAATATCAATAAATAAAATAATAAATTTTATATTAATATTTATTATGTATTTAATATATGTATAAACCAACATTCCCATGTATTCATGCATGTATATACACATAATTATACCTTATTTTTATGTTCATTTTGTACCCCCTCTATTGAATAGAAATTTCTTTAGGGCAGGAATTCTCTAAAATTGATTCTTCTGTCCTCAGCCTCTTGAATATGGTATATAATTAATAAGTGTTATTAAATTCATCATCATTATAACCACCACTATCACCATTATCATCATCATCACCATTATCATTATTCATTTCCTTTGCCTACAGAATCAAATCCTGTTCCCTGAGGCTGGCATCCCTAACGCACTAGCCCTATTTCCCACTATTCCTTTATACATATCCAGTGTTCCTGCTGAAGTGGTCTGTTTGAAACTCACTGCATGGGACTTTCCTACTAATGGAACCTGGGAAGTAATTATGGATTACATAAGAAAGTGCGTCACTACAGGAACAGATGGAGAGTTCCAATTGGGGTCTGGATCTTGCCAAAATATTAGTCTGCTTTAGAAGTGTAAGAATACTTTTGTCTCTTGGTAAGGATTTGCAACCAAGAAACAGGGTAGTCTGAAGTCATTTAAGAGACAATTTTCTCTGATACGGTCTTTGAGGAAGGAGCCCTCTTAAGGTAAAGTGGGATTCTATTATCACAGTTAGGAAGCCAGGACAATTGAACTATGGTAGCAAAGGCAGAGGGAATTTCTAGTACCCTTTAGGTGTCCCTTCAAAGGTAGATAAAAGCAAGGAAAATCTCACCCTCTGGATTAATATTCCCTAATCAGATTTGTTTACTGTGACTGTAGAGGAGAGTGTGCTGACAGGAGAAATACCAAGAGGGCTGGATGGTACTTTGCTGTTGCAGAGAGGGGCCATTGCGGGGGGTGGGGGGCAAGGAAGGGGTCAGTTGAAATTGATGATTGCTCAGCATTCTGACAGATGCTGAAGAGGTGTAGACAGTTTCCAAAGGGATTCACTGAACAAAAGGGATTCACTTCACCAGGTGCCCTCATCAGTATGGAAAATCTTCAAATCTGAGATTACACAAAACCAGGGAATGTCTCAAATGCCCAGGGATGTGAAAAGCTTCCTAAAGGGCAACTCCTTGGGAGTTAACAGTTTCTTCAGTGGGAGAGAAACATGGAGATTCTGATTAATAGCCCTAAACTCTGAATGAAGATCCTTAGGAGAGAGAAATCTTTAAGTATAAATTCTATCTCATTTTGAGGTGGGAAAAAAAATCTGGGAAGCTAACAAGAGATAGAGAAATTAGTGTATAATAGTTATTCTGTAGACAAATTAAAGAGGAACTTAGGTTGTATTTAATTTCTTTGTCACACATCTGCTGATATCAGTTCTAGAAATGGTATAGAATGATAGAATCACAGACCGTTACAAATCACAAATGCCTTCAGAGATTATTCAATCATAGACGGGTGGTAAAATTTATAGAGTCTTAAGACTTAGAGTCTGGAAGACATGAATTTAAATTCTACCTTACCGAAGAACACTTTTTTAGCTTTGTGATTATGGTCAAGTCATTTAACTTATCCCCAATTTCCTCATCTGTAAAATTAGGGACTTATACTCCATGACTTCTAAGGACCTTTCTAGCTCTAACTCTATGATTTTAAGCTACTAGTCCAATTCATATATGATCAAAACATGAATGACCATCCAATCTCTGCTTGAACCCTCCAATGAAAGAGAACACATGATGTCCAAAGGTAACCTATTCATCCAAGGATGGAATTTTATATTTCTTTTTATTACATTCCATCTTATCAAGTTGTTAGTTAATTAAATCATTTTTAAATTAAATTCAAGACATTAATATTCACCACTGATATATATATACATACATATATATATATATTATAAACTCTAAATTCTGTTAACCAAAGTGTTAGCTAGCTATCCTTCCATGCTTTATATTCTCTATGGGATTGTCACTTTTATCTCTCTTCCACCTTTATATAATTCATTGGTTAAAAACACTGAAGAAAAGAGGACTGAGAATAGATCATGATGCACTTCTATCTCAGACACCTCTCTAAGTCACCACTAACTGATTGGTAACTACATGTTGGATTAATTTTCTTCTTCTTTTGTAGCAGCTTTGGGACCTTTGGAAGGTCACTTAAAATCTATGCCACAACTAGTCTTCTCTATAAGACAAAGGGTTGAACTAGACAATATCTAAGCTCTCTTCTGTTCTAAATCTATGATCTTATAATAAGGAGTGATAGTTAAATTTTGATTGCAATTGATTCACCTCAGAATATTTCCTGAGGAGAAGTTTGGGGCAAAGGATAGAAAAGAAAGAACATTAGATAATGGGGGGATCATTGAAGAGAAGAAATGTTATACTATCTTATACTATCTTAAATTGTCTTGGTCCCAGTCCATTGACCCATTTAAAAGCTGTGAGACTAGAGTGCTTAAGGCTTTATTTTGAGTTGATTGATTTATGTAATAAGATCATGATATTGTTTGCCCATTGTCTATTGTGAACTTGGGAGTAGACTGTTTTGCAAGGTAAATTTTAGTTCTCAGATTATGGGACCTATTATTATTAGTCTGCTTTATGTTTTTTTTTGTCTCTTGGTGAAAGAAAGTAGGGTTAGATATATCTTCTAAAAATGGGAATGTATGGGGACAGCTAGGTAGGTGGATTGAGAGCCAGGCCTAGAGATGGGAGGTCCTAGGTTCAAATCTGCCCTCAGACATTTCCCAGCTGTGTGAACCTGGGCAAATCACTTAACCTCCATTGCCTAGCCCTTATCACTCTTCCACCTTGGAACCAAGACACAGTTTTGACTCCAAGACAGAAGGTAGAGGTTTTATTAAAAAAAAAAAAAGAGGGGAGTGTAGAGTATCACAAATTGGATGAATTTTATAAAATTATATTACTTGGTAAGAATAGGCTTAATATTGGAATAATGGATGAGTGAGTTCCATTTGCAGAATTTAGGTGCTAGGGATCCTAAGTTTGGTTTGAATGTGTCTAGAATAGATAACATCATTCTCTTCTGGTATTAACTCTATTCATATCTGGTTAAATGGGCTTTTTTAGCCAAACTTGGCCTATGAGAACTGTAAGATTGCTGATGGGAGACATCATGGCATAAAAGGAAGTGTGCTGAACTAGAAGTCAAAGGATGCATTTTCCAATTGAATCTCTCAAGTGTATAACTTTGGACCTCAGTTTCCAAATCTCCAAACAAGTAGATTGGTCTATAAGACTTCAAAGATTATCCTAACTTTAAATTTGTAACTCCAAGTTTAGAGTTACTTAATAAAAAGAGGAAATTAATCATCCTTCTAGTAGCCTTTCCCTACTAGTTATTTCTGACTTTCTAATTTTCCTTTTCAAATGAACCCTAGAAAATACACTCATATGGACTCAAGACATAATGGAAGGAAAGAGATATGGGTGCCCAGGAATAGCATAGATAGATAGATAGTGATACTGGCTAGAGAGCTGAGGACATAGAATAGGGTTCAGTTGAAACAGATCTGTGAATCTCAATACCAATCATATCTGGAGTTAGAAAGATTCAGGAGATTTGGTGAATTGAGTTGAAATTTGTTGGGGTTTTTTTTATGTTATTCAGCATTTCAGTTGTATTGCTCTCTTTGTGACCCAAACTGGGGTTTTCTTGGCAAAGATACTGGAGTTGTTTCCATTTCTTTCTATAGCTCATTTTACTGATGAAGAAATTGAGGCAAGCAGGGTGAAGTAATTTGCCCAGGGTCACATAGGCAGTAGCTTGATTAGAACTCAGAAAGATGAGTTTAGGCTCAGCACTTTATTCAATGTGCAATCCAGATAATCCCAAATTGAAATTTAGGCATCAATAAATAGGACAACAGGAAATCTCCAGAGGAGAGAAACTGGCTTGTACTCAGAAAAGAATTATTCATTGCTTTCTCACACACACACACACACACATACACACACACACACACACACACACACACACACACACACACACACACACACACTTATCTGGTGCATCTACAACCATAGAAATCTGCTGCTATTCCATGGGCTCATAAGAAGTACCCAAATGTTCTTGTTCTTTCAGAGGAAGAATTCATTCTGACTAGAGTTGAGGGCTCTTCTGTAACTATGCTTCTTGCTCAAATAATGGTTTTTCCATAATAGACAGTTGTAGCCTTTATTAAGAAACTCCAATACTTGTTAACCTCAAGGTCTTCTTATATTCTGTGTCTGAAATCCATAAACTGTTCTTTGAATATAATAAAAAATGTTCTTTAGCAGAATGTGGACGTGTGTTCACTTCTGTCGTGCAATGCATACGAATTATAAAGACTGGATCGCCTATCTCAGACTACATATTGTAAGCCTAATCAGGATATTCTAGAGTCAATACAACATCCTTATGCCACTGAAATAGGAGAGAAGATGGTCAGCATGGTGGTATAGTGGATAGAGTAGCTTCTGGGGCAAAATGGCCAGTTATCAAGTCCTGTCTTTGACAGAGACTAGCCCATGGGTAATGGACAGATAAGTATAAGTATAATGGATAGAGTACCGGCCTACAGTCAGATAAATCCAAGCTCAAATCTGACCTCAGACATTTATTAGTTATGTGGCTCTGGGGAAGTCACCTAACCCTGTTTGTCTCAGTTTCCTCATCTGGAGAAGAAGATGGAAAACCATTCCAGTATGTTTACCAAGAAAACTTTAAGTGGGGCCACAAAGGATAAGGCAAGACTGTGAAACAACTAAAAAGCAGCTCATAGGCAACTTGTGCAAATCTGTTGTATAGTTGACAGATAATCAGACATTTATTATAGATCTAGAAAGTGTCAGGTACTCTACAAGACTCTGGGTATTACAAAGACAAGAGTTAAATGGTCCCTGCCCTCCAGGTACATAACAGTCATGGAAGTGTTATAGTACTCTGAAAGTCTTGATATAGTAAGGTGAACAGCATGTGTCAACACTCATAGTTTGAGGTCATTTTCCCATCATGAATTCCTTTCACCAATGAAACCCCAAATTCATTAAACAAACAAAACAAGATACAAGGAGAAAATTATCAGTCAGAGAGCTCCTCATATTGGAATGATTTCAGTAACCTCATAACTGTCTTATTCTTTTCCAGGTTTTCTCCCCTCCAAATATTCTTATGTAACTTTTTGTAATTGGATTAAAATTATATACAAATTTCCATCTAGTACTAATATTTTAAATTCTAACATTTAATATCTTAAAGTTGTTTCCAGCTCTAATTTTCTGTTATGTTTGTAGAACTGTACCCTCAACCTCTCAGAAAATATCATATATGTTCTTATGGTCCCTAGGTCAATTAATCGATCAAGTAACATTTATTAAATACCCATTATGTATTAGACTTTATGTTAAGCAAAAGACCATTCCTGCCATTATGCAGTTCACAATCTAAAGGGTGAGATAACAAACAGATACATTCAAGCTATAATGGATGAATAGGAATTAACAGAAAAAAACACTAGAATTAAGAGAGGTTAGGAAAGGTTTCCTGTTGAAGATGGAATTTTAGTTGGAATTTAAAAGAAGCCAGGAATACAGATGAGGAGAAAGAAGATGAGAGACATCTATAGGAAATCCCTTGAGTTGAGAGATGGAGTGTCTTGTTCTTGGAAGAGCAAGGAAGTTAGTGTTACGGGATTGAAGAATACATCTTGAGGAGTAAGCTATCAGAAGACTAAAAAGGTCTAAGCTATGAAGAGCTTTGAATGACAAACTTAGAATTTTGTATTTGATTCTGGAGGTGATAGCAAGTCACTGTACAACTAAACTGTGCCCCAATTACCATATTACTATTCATTCTTCTTCAGAAACTCTAAAAAGCAAAGAAAACTTTGTTTTTTAATTCTACCACCAGAAGTTAATCAAAGAGACAAGATAATGAATTGATGATTAATTGAATTGGATGTATTCTCCAATGACTACAACCCATCTCTGCCTTTCCTTCTTGTATAACTTTTATTTGTGTTTTTCCCATAACACATGCCACCAGTGGTCTACTCATTATGCAGTTATGATATTTGATTTCCTCAACTCCAAACCTTCCAGATCCTAGTTGATTAAAATATAATCTTAAATTCATGCCTATTCCTCATTGTGAAGGTCAAGGCCAATTACCCTTTGTCACAAACTGACCTCACCAGCTGTATTTGTCTACTATTCATTCACTTTACAAACCATGTGGTACAGCTTGTTTGGTAGTTTTATGATCCTCAATTAGATATATTCATTACCACCTTTCCTTTCTTCTTTGGACTTCTTGCATTGTAGATAAAAAAGGAGGGTGAATCATTCTAGGGATTCAATTATTGTAAAGAACCTCTCCACATTTAGCTTGGCTTGTCTTAAGAAATCAGTCATTCCTTTCAAACTATATTCATACTCAAAATCATTCAATTTTGAGAAGATTGACAAAATCTATAATTGCTCTGCATAGCCTATAAGAAACCCTAGGTATCCATCACAATATGAGGGGATATCAGAGAGTACTTTCATGGAGAATATATTCATTAATGAATATAATTCTCCTCTTTCACAATTATATTTTGAGAACAGTAGTATTAATGGAATTAGTTCACATTTGTTTTTCCTTGATTTTTAAAAATTCATTTCTTTTTACAAATGAGTAAACTGAGTCCCAGAGAGTGGAAGAAATAATGAGACAGTGTTGGAGTTAGGTCCAGAATTATCAATGTCTCAACTTTTGGCAATTTTTTCTCAGTATATAGATACATATATTAGCATCTATGCTAAAAGCATTTCTACAGATGGACTAAACCAAGGCAAGGGTAACCAATGGCTCACAAACCCATTGTAGAATTAGGGAAGATATCTGCCCTATGTATGTGGTGACTTCTTCTTAGCAGAATGGGCAAATGAAAACAATTTGTTCCAACTGGACAAAAATATGTACACATATATCTACATATGCTGTGGGGTGGGTCAGCCACCCACAGGGAATGAGGTCTTGGGGGTGAGATGGTGTTGGTGGAATGATGAATGGGACACAGCTTTCTATTCAACCTGCAGCACAGGTTTCACAGGAAAAACTGCACCCCTTTTGGCTGAGACTTGGCTTTATTTTATACCCTCATGATCACATATCTATTTGGCACACAATTTCATTCTCAACATACATGTTTCCATAGAACATAACAACAGATGCTAAGCTTAATGAGATAGTCAACAAAACATCATTGTTAAGTGCAGGGTCAGAGGGTAGAATCAACATGACAAAGATTTACCAGAAGTTTTTATGCCTAGAAAAGAGGGTCCTATCTAAGTGGGTATATAAGAATCCTTAGGTTTAATTTTGTAAGTGGGATCTCCTGCTAATATTCTGGGGGGACAGTGTGGGACATGTGTATTAACCCTGCAAGCATTTTGCTCTCATCTATTTTTCCTGGGACAAAGTAAGAATAATAATCATAACAATTCCAATAATAAGGGAATTTTAATAAGGAAAGTGACTTGGGGGGTTCAGTGGATGTTTCCATTCTTCCTGGGGTCTGCTTTGCAGTCCCGATTTCCACATGTGACCATGTCAAACAGTGTGGTCTTTGATGGCTCCCAGCATACATATATGTTTGTTGTGTGAATTTTCTATATAGGTGCGTGTTTGCATGCCCTTATACATATAAATATAGACCTATAAAATTCATTTCACCACTGATTGTTTTTTTTTAATTATCTTCCTTATTGAAAATGTTTTCTCACATTTTATTGGTTCCTTTAGGGACTTCTACATGAGTCACTTTTTGCCTGAAAGTATTGTCAGGCTCTGCTTACAGAGACTGTTGCCATGATGCTTTAAGGCTTACTAAGCTCCTGATATACAGTGTAGTATATCATTTGATCTCAGAATAGCCCTGATAGATCCATAACCACAGGTATTATTATCTCCACTTTGCAGGTGAGGAAATTAAGTCTAAACATGAAGTGACTTACTTGACATTAAATAACTTAAATTTGGATTTCTTTACCTCATTCTAGTGCTTTTGCCAAAATTCCACAATTTTCTTCAATAAAAACTCTAACTAGGCACAAAAACCAAACAAATGAAAATAAATAAGCAAAGGAATAGAAAAAAGAACTTCAGCTGCTTTCTTTTGTCTTGTTCATCAAATTTGCAGAGGATTTTAAACACATCTTGGTTTGTGACCTACTCTCTCTTTTCAAGTCTTTCTTACATTCTGCTTATCTTCAGTCCATCCAAATTCTGTCCTCAAACAAATTGTTGTTCAGTCATTTTCAGTCATGTATGATTCTTTATGACCCCATTTGGGATTCTCTTGGCAAAGGTAATTCCCATCTGTGTATCAATTCCAAGACAAAAGAACTGTAAGGGCTATGCAATGGGGAATGAGGATCAGATGAATTGCCCAGGACCACAGTTACAAAGTGTCTGAGGCCAGATTTGAACCTAGAACCTAAGGTCTCTGGGCTTGGCTCTCTGTCCATTGAGCCGCCCAACTGCCCCCAAATTGGTCTACTTTAAAGTGTGCTTCCCTAAAACTGTGTATTTTGGTCAAACTCTTTCTTTTGCCTAAAATATCCTCCTTCCTAATATTTACCCACTAAGTTCTACCTTTCCTCTTAAGTCCATCTTAATCAGAATATTGCCTCTTCTATGGACTGTTTCAGGGTACTTCTTAGTAGTAACTATCTTCCCTTTGACCTCAGTTAACACTTTATTCTGCAACTCAATATGAAATTTAAATAATGATAAGCATTAGAGCTATCTGAGTCTGTCTCATACTGCCTCCTCCTCCTCACCCACCCACTGCTCAGGAGCCTAAGCACCAGGACTAGTGAATCAGTTTTCAGAGAACAAAGAGGAAAATATAGTTTTTCATTTTGCTTTTTAAATCCTGAGCACATAGAATATTATCTGTACATAGTAGGTAATTATTAAAGGCTAATTGAATTAGCTTCACTTCATATTTCTCCCCCTCCCCATTTACCACAGGGTTCTGCATATTATGGATACATTATGAATGTTTGTTGATTAATTGCTTAATTGCATAAATAAAAGTATTCCTTAAGACAAGTGCTCACTCCTTGCCAAAAATGACTTTAAAATTATCTTGCATTTACTTTGTGTATATATTTGATATTTATGTACACATACATACGTAGTAACTTCTCTGAGAGAGTATATGCTTCTTAAGACCAAGGATCATTTGATTTTTTCTCTTTGTATTGCTAGCACATAACCCGATGCCTGGCACATAGGTAGCCCTTAATAGAGGCTAGGTGGATTGCTCAGTTAGAAATCTAGACCTTCACAATACAGTTTTCCAAAACCACCAGTTCAAAGGCAGGGCAAAGCAACCACAAGTGGTCTCTTTAGGGAGTCTATGTTCTTTCCATGGAAAGATTCTGACCTAATGCCAATGAAAAAGAACAAACAAACCCAATTATTGGACTCATTTTTAATTAACTTAGCCAGCTAATGTAATCCACCTAACATTTGTTCTTTGTCCCTAGTTCTGTCTTCAGCACAATTACCGCAAGTTTGGGGTTTAATGACTCTTGTATTGACTGGGTACCATCCGCCTGTTTTATTAAAGGGGTATGTTTACAGTAAAAAAGGTTTATAAAGGACTAGGAGTGTTTTCTATTTTCTTTGTTATTCATATTTTCATAGTGAGTTCACCCCTTCCTTACAGCCATTTTGTCACCATCTTCCAGTGGTCACCCATTTCTTAGGGCCACATGCCACCACCCCAAAATAATCTCCCATTCCCTTCTGCATGAATGATTGCAACAGAATCCTTCTCTAGAATCCTTCTCTAGCATTCTTCTTGAGAACCCCAGAAACTGTTCTGATTTATCTTTTTCCTCTTTCTCACTCATCTGCCCAGAGCTCTTAGAGACTTACTTACTTACTTACTTACTTACTTACTTACTTACTTACTTACTTACTTACTTACTTACTTACTTACAGGATGAAGTTCAAACTGAACTGGTAGTTCAAAGTGCCCAACAATGGAATTTCCATTCATCTTCCTAGACTTACCTTAAACTCTTCTTCCTCTAATACACCATACTCATGGGCTGTGCACTCACTGACTCCAGGACATGTCTGCGGATGGATTCTAGTGTGGACCCAGCTTTATATGTCTTTAAGTCTATAAAAGCAGGATACTCTCTAACAGCCTCATGAAAGAATCTATATTCTCTTCAGATGGTCATCATGGTGGCTGGCTGCTCCTTTTGGAACAACAGAAAGTATAGAATGACATGATTGAGCAACAAAAATCCAGTAAGAATTTAATGTATTTAAAGGACAGTATTGGACTTTATAAAATATAAGGTTAAGTTTTTATCTTCCTAAGAAGTATGGTTTAGTTGGAGAAACAACATGATCAGACAGAAAGGTGAATTACAGTAGCAGATACCCTTTGCCATGGATACAATGAGATAGGCAGACAATAAGTGCTAGGGAGACTCAGAAGACAGATTGATTTGTGGGGATTGAAGGAATCAAGAAAGGCTTCTAGGAAGAGGTATCTTTTGAAAAGGATCTGGAAGAATGATTTAGATTTTATAAGGGTGAAGACATAGAATCACTAGGAGGAATGTTTTCAGTAAAGTCTGACTCTTCATGACCCCATCTGGGCTTTTCATGGCAAAGAGACTAGAGTGGTTTGCTATTTTCTTTTCCAGTTCACTTTACAGATGGGGAAACTGAGGCCAACAAAGTTAAGTGACTTGCACAGGGTGACCTAGATAGTCAGATTTGATGAGTCTTCTTGACTCCAGGCCTGTCACTACACCACCTGACTGCCTTATGTGGAGGAAGACATAAGATTTAATTTTAAAATAGCTTATCTTAACTATTGAAAAGGTTAAATTTAACATGCTACTAAAGATTGCCCTGCCAAATTACTGCCGCTGTGTCCTTTTTTTGGAAATCAGCAAGAAGATTTTTAGAAATAGAGAGATGCAAGACAGAAAGTGGGACAATAAAAATACGTGAAAAATAACTAAATAAACATAAATTCCCCTTATTAATGTCATTATCTGACTCAATACTGAATGTTCATATAGTAGAAAGGATACCATCCTGGAATTAGGAAGGTCAGAGTGGGAATATTAGCTTAGATTTTCACTATCCCTGTAGCCATGTCTCATTCTCTCTCTGGACATTAATTTCCTCATCTGTAAGATGAATGATTGAACTAGATCAAGAATTTTTAATCTTTTGTGTGAGTTTATATGTCACAAACACCTCCATTAGTCTGGGAAGGCAAACAAACTGTGGATCCTTTCTCAGAATATTTATAAATCCATACAATAAAATGCATTAAAGAGGAAAATAATTACATAAAAATACAGACTGCCATTATAACAACAACAACAAGAAAAAGCTCATGGACATAAGTTTAAAACCCTAGAATAAATTACTTTAAGGTTCTCTTCCAGCTTTAACTTGCTAAACTTTATGATCTTGTCATGTCTATCATTTTTAATGTCTGCTCACTGCTGATGCTGTATATTGAACTGTACTAGCCACCATGGGAGGAATATAGTTATGAAACAAAGTCCTGCCTTCAGGGCATTTCCAATTTAGTTAGCAAACTAAATGTGTGGGTATTTCTTTTACCACTAGAGATTGCAAAAAAAAAAAAGTCTTCTCAATTTTTGTTATTCTTTTCCATGTCTACTAATAAATTCCCTAGAGATCATCTGGAAGGAAGGAAGGAAGGAAGGAAGGAAGGAAGGAAGGAAGAAAGGAAGGAAGGAAGGAAGGAAGGAAGGAAGGAAGGAAGGAAGGAAGGAAGGAAGGAAGGAAGGAAGGAAGGAAGGAAGGAAGAGAGGAAACAAAGTTAGGAAGAGATGAAGGATAGAAAGGAAGGAAAGAAAGTAAGAAAGAGAGGAACAAAGAAAGAAGAGAAGGGAGAAAGGAAGAGAGGAAAGATGGAAAGAAAGGGAGAAAGGATGGAAGGAAACAATGATAGAAAAAAGGAATGAAAGTAGGAAAGAGGAAGAAAGAAAGGAGGGTGTGGGGAGGGAGGGAGGGAGGAAAAAAGAGAGGGAAGTAGAGGAGGAAAGCATTTAAGTGTTCATTGTGTGTTAAATCGCTTTACTATGTATTCAAAAAGTTTAATACTTTATCAGGGGAAATAACATAAGACAAATCACATTCAGGGAAGGGAGAATCAGAAAGGGGCAAAAGTGGTTAACTTCAAAACTTTGTTAAAATAGAGGATCTAGGAGGAACTGACTAATCAGAGATAGTCCTTTTGAAGCAGTGGTATCATCTAAGGTTTGAAGGCTGCTGGGCAATAGTGGGGAAAGAAGTCCAGAGACTCAGACTCAGAGTTTTGAAGGTTAGGAAATAAAGTTGTAAATTCCTATCTTGTTCAGGCAATATAAGCACACACACACACACACACACACACACACACACACACACACACACACACACACATTTACATCTTTACCTACACCTACATCTATATCTACATCTTTATCTATTTTTATATTTATATCATTATCTATACAGCTATCTCTTCCACATCTTGACTTTCCCCTTCAAGATTTTCATAACTTTCAGGCTGGCTTAATAAACCAAATGGGGATTTTTTAGAAATTTTGTGGAAGCCACAGAAGATACACAAAGGCCAGTAGATGACACAGAAAAAGTTTAGGAAGCTCATTAATGCCTAAAATATATGTAAAGTTTTGAGTAATGCCAACATATTTTATCTTTTAAAAATATACATAATTTATTTTTTAAAGTTAAAACAAGTAAAAAATTAAAGTTTGTAAAAAGAATATGAAAGCTAGCAGATGACAAGCAAAGGCTAGGAATGTGCGATATCTTAAAAAGTTTAGTAAATCATAAATGCATAAAATGTATGTACTGTTATGTTATTTTTAAATGTCTTTTGTTATACATGTAGTATATTCAGTGTTTTTCTAAAATTTATTTCTTTTTTATTTTCATATTTTTATTTCTTTTTATATAGTATTTTTATTTAACATTGACCTACATATAGCCTATGGCCAAATACCTAACCAATATTTTAAAATAGGGCCCTATAAACACCCCATAAAAGAAAAAGGAAAAAAAATTAGACTTCTTCTGAAGTCAGAAGACAGGGAGAGCCAAAAATTTTTACAAGAATTTTCCAGACCATGGAATGTGCCACGCCCTTAACCTCAGCACTTTGGAAGTAATCTGTTATCTGCATATACATTATATAGACATATGCTGTATATACATATGCATATATGTAGATGTATAATGCATATTCATACATGAATAATTTTGTGGATGCAAACATATATGTTCAGTGTCTACTTAATTTTTTCTTTGAAGACAGCTAGATTGTTACTCTCTTTTGATAATATCTCACTTAGGATGCTTTGTAGGCTTTTGGTCCTGGACACCATAAGCATCAAGTGTCCTGCAAACATCTTGAAGTCTTGGCATCTGGAAGACTTACACAGCGAAGTGAAAAATAGTGATTAAAGCAAAGACTCATTTTCCTGAGTTCAAATGTGGACTCAGGCACTTATTAGCTGTGTAACTTGGAGCAAATTACATCACCCTGTTTGCCTCAGTTTCCTCATCTGTCAAATGAGCTGGAGAAGAAAATGGCAAACCACTACGGAATCTTTTCCGTGAGGACTCATGAAAAGTCAGACACAAGTAACAACTGTTCTTTGTTCAGTTATTTACTGAACAATAACACAATGATATCAGTGACAGCAGTAGCAAGGCTTAGGGTAGTTCAGAAGAAGAAATCAGCATGGTGTAGGGTAATCAGAAAATATGAAATGGAAGAAATGATCTGCTAATTAAAGGATGGATACTTTGGATGGGTGAGACAGGGAAAGAAGGAGGAGAAATTATCTTAGTGCAGGTCAGGGAAGAGTGAGTATTCATTCAAATAAGATGGATAGGTTGGGACCCTATTATGGAAGGCCTGGAATGCCAAATATATGGAATTGGTTTCTGAGAAAGTTTTGAAGGCTGGCTATTGAACAAAGTATGATGTCACTGTATTAATTTCATTATTGAAAGACCATGAAGGTGGCAAACTGTAAAGGATAGATTATGAAGGAGAATACAGCCTAGAGGTGGATAGGTTAGTTAGGAAGCTCTTATCTTACAGTCTTATGCCATCTTGACTATTCTTATTCCATTTGTAAAAGGGGGAAAAAAAGGAACTGAATGCAGGGGATTTTATGATGCCACAGAAGTCATAAAAGTTGTGATGTATGTAATAAAGTGATGCAGGACAATTTTAGTGGCTTTACAGAATAAAAACAGTAGCAGGTATTTAGAATTCGAATGTCCCACATCAGGTTATATCCATTTGCGTCCAGGAACCTCAGCTATGTAATAATATTTTTATGGATGCATTCTGGTCTGCTTCTCAGAAAAGTGAGCTCTGGGTAGATGAAGAGGCAGAAATGAGCAAATCAATCTCACTAAATGGAAGAGGTTGAGGGCTTTTTAAAAAAAATTCTGGGGCCCATAACTGTCACTGTATGGGAAAAAGACAAGAGACAGAGAAAGGTAGAGACAGAGACCCAGATTGCAGAGACAGAGGGAAGGAGGGAGGGAGGAAGAGAGAGGCAGAAAGAGACAAAGAGGCAGAGAGACAAGGTCAGAGAGACAGACAGAGAGAAGAGACAGAGACAGAGACAGAGACAGAGACAGAGACAGACAGAGAGAGATTTATATAAACTTGTGCAAAGTGAACCCCATTGTAATCTGGAAAACAGAAAGCACTCTCCAGTGTTTGCAGCTTCATCGTAAAAAGTTAATATTGTATTCTAGAAAATATGCCTCCATCTCCTACTTCTCTTTCTTTCAGTCTTCATGTAGGATAATACAACTACTTTCATGCACTTGCTCTTGCATATTTTTGCATGCATTTCTCTGGGTGGTTTGCTATCATCTGACTCTTCTAATCACTCAACAAGTCTCTAGTCTCTCTTATGGACCACACAGAGCTTTCAAAGTGACACCATCCAAATGACCAGGTCCCTCTGTTGTTTAAGAATTTGTACTAGCTCCCTCCAATGCCAGGAACAAAGATGAAGCCTTTACTTGAATGTTTAAGACTTTCCCATTTGGACTCCATCCTCCCTTTTTCAGACTTATTACAGACTTGTCCCTTTCTTGCTTTCTCCTCTCTAGTCTTACTAGCCTATACATTGTCCTCCTTTTAAGGCTGCCATTTTCATCGACAGTCTTCCAGAAGTCTGCTTCTTTTTCCTTTTTGCCAAAGTTTAATACAAAACCACCTCCCACAGGAGGATTTTCCTGACTCTTCCTGTTTCAAGTGTCATCTCACACACCTTTCCTCCTCCTCCATTATATTATTCTTGCTGTTGTTCAGTCATTTCAGTCAAGTCCAATTCTTTGTAACTCCATTTGGGGTTTTCTTAGCAAAGGCACTGCCACAGCAAGCCATTTCCTTCTCTATCTTATTTTTTTCAGATCATAAACTGAGGCAAAGAGTTTAAATGACTTGCCCATGGATCATGCAGCTACTAAGTGTCCGAGGACATATTTGAACTCATGGAGATGAGTCTTTCTAAGGACAGATCTCAGACTCTCTCTATCCACTGCATCACCTCACTGCCCTTAATATGTATATATTTTGAATCTATTTGTATGTGTGCATCTTATTTCTTGGATGGATTGTAAGTACTTTGATGGCAGAAACAGTTTAATTTTTTTTATTAATTTATTCCCAGGTCTTAGTACAATGCCTGGCACAGAACCCGCACTAACTGTTCACTGACTGATTGAGATCTCTAAGTCTTTGAAGAATCTACTTGACTTGGAGTCAGGTCACCTGAGTTAGGATATCAGGGTTCTATACTAAATTGCTGTGTGACCACAGATGGGATGTCCTTTTCCCCTCTAAGTCTCAGATTCTTTATCTGCAATGTGGCAGTAATAATTTTTATACTACTTACCTCACAGAATGGCTACAAAAGAAAGATAAGACATACAAATTTCTAGAGTAAAGCATTATGCTTTTCTGAATCTGTTTTCTGTCAAATTAATTGGGGATGAACTTTGTTCATTTTAAGGCACTATATAAATGTGGCCTGTTGTTATTATTTATCCAATCACATAACCCAAGAATTGGAAGGGGTCTCAGCTATCACATAGTCCAGTCAATGGTTGAAAAAAAAAACCCTAATTAAACTCAACAAGTCAGCTTAAAGATCTCCAAACAGGGGGAAGACACCCCCTTCTCATGGCAGCCCATTACATTTTGGGAGTTTTCTAATGTTAGGAAGTTTAGTTTGTATTTTTCTCCCATATGACATTGAGTCTACATTGGCCTTACTCTTGGTTTTGTCTGCCATTTTGCCCTCCATTGGGGCCAAATGGAACAAGATAAACATCTCTCCACCATATAACCTTTCAAATACTTGGGAAAAAAACTACCATGGTCCCTTGTGAGTTAAAAAGACATCATCACTTCCTTCAATCAGTTCTTTTAGGACATGGACTCAAGAATCTTCACCATAGGGTCCCCTTCTGGACCCCATGAATGTCCTTAAACAAGGGTACACAGAATTGAACCCCAAAATGAAACCTGACAAATCCAGTGCCCCTATTATCACTTTTTCTCAGAAGCTATGATTCTTAATGCATTTTGAGATTTCATGGTTTTTGTTACATCATACTACTAACTCATAGGGTACTAACCATGCTTCCTCAGTCATATACTTGTGAAACTGATACTAATCATGCCCCCCCTGCCTTATACTTGTGAAGCTGATTTTTTTTTATACACAAGGATAAGAATTTATAGTTATTACTATTGAATTTCATCTTAGTTGATCCCCCTTCATATTCTGGACTGTGATGTTCCTTTCATATTCTAGCTTTATCATCTGCTGTGTTAGCTATTTCCCTCCCAGATTTGTGTTGGATATTCTCCTTCCTATTCAATATTCAGAGTTAGCTATCCTGGGCCTTTTGTGGTCTGAAGTTTGAGGTAAGTTTGTCTAGTGATTTGAAAAATAAACAAATGGCTGAGAGATGTTTGTGTTTCAAATATATTGTTTGGCATAATGTCTACAAGAATGCACCTGTGTCCCATGCAACATACTTTGCATGCTTGATTTAAAGAACTTAGTTTAAAGTCTAAACATACCTTCACAATTGGTGCAGTGCAAAAAGCAATGGATATAGAATCAGAGGGAGGACCTGAGTTCCAATTGCAACTTTGCCCTTCCCTTGGATGAGATCTCTGTAGGTATCAGTTCCTTTATCTATAAAATGGTCAGGGGGCATGTGCCTGTTAGGACGTTGTCATCACTAAATTAATTATTATATGATCCATCCAGAAATCTCATTTTTATAAAATCGCCAGCTACTATGATTTAAGGTTCCATGAGATCTGTAGGAAAACCAGAGGGATACATATAGGAAGTCAGATATTGGGGAGTTGGGACCTAAATGAATGATATTTAATCATAACCATTGGATATTCCATTTAGATCTATATTTTTTTCAGGTATGAACCTAAACACAAGATGATGATTGGAAAGATTCCAAATGTCAAAGTATTTTAACTTCTACTCAAATCATGAATCCCACTTAAACATCCATTCATTGAATTTCTCTGGAAAAAGAAACTATTAAGAAATCTCTTGAGTCATACCAGTCTAGTTTTGTTCAACTTTAATCATTGCTTTGATTGATTATCCACCATTGTGAAACTTCTGTGCATTATTCCTTTATCTAACCCAATAATGCCCAACAGTGCAATGCTAATCTTGCTTCCACATGGAAGCCCTACAGTGATCTTTTCTTTCCCTAAGTCATTTCTTCTGAATGTTAGAAATCTCCACTTCCTACTATGAATCCTTCATTATGGGGCTTGGTTGATCACCCCATAATTTTCTCACCATTTTATATACCTGGATTGCATAGATCTTGGACTTCTTTCTGTTCTCACTACTTCATCTCTCCCCTATACCACAGGTAAGCATCCATGGCAAAGACTCAGCTGCTCACAAGAACATGATCTTTTTATGTCCTAAATCTATCTAAATGATCTCTCTTTTCCAAAGTTGATATCTAGGGGAGAAAATATCTTGGGTAGGAAATCGATCAAGTAATCATCCAATACCATGCAGGTACGAAGCAAAGGATTTCACCAAAGCAAACAAATTAAGAGGATGTGGACCTCAAGTCCTAACACAGAGAGTAGTAGAATGATCTGTGGCTGAGAAAAGGTCAGCACAAAGTAAGTTGAGAAGCATGTAGAAATGAATTGTTTTTCTTTGCTGAAAAAAGGAAGAATGACTTTATTTTCTTTGAGGAGAGAAGTAGGGGACATGGCTAGAGAAAATTGCATACACCATTTGAAGCACTCACTATGTCTATTAATTTTGCTTTACTATTTCTTTAATAAAGAAGGACTTATGGTTGCTAGGGGAAAATCAGGAAAAATAAAATACATCAATCAAATAAACTTTTTTAATGAAAAAATGTCCAGTTGGACTACAGTTCTTTCAACTAAATACATGCCATATTCTCTCATCAGCTGTTTCTCTCTACTACACTGGGCTCAGATACTTGATGTTTTTGACTGAAGCCTAGCCTTAGACATCAACCTTGACACTACTGCTGGAAAGATCCATTTTAGAAAGTTCCTTTCATGCAACTAGAATTATTGCAATGTTATGTTTTCAGATTTTTCATACATATTTTAAAAAATATAACTTATTTTTAGTTTTGTTTAGCCCATCTCTACTTTACTTTTCACACAGAAAAAGCCTGTTTGGCATCATCAAGCTATACTCTCTGGTGGGGTGGGGAAAGCAATGGCCTTTGCATCTGTTCCTATTAATATGGAGCATAATATGGAAGTGATCCATTTAAAAATGTACAGCAGAAGCCTATGGAATGTCTGCTAGAAATCCCCATAAAACATAAACTAGTCTGACACAAGTTTCCCATGCAGGCAGGAAAGAAGAATTTGGTATTAAATGTGAGTCATCTCTTAGGCTATTATGACCATTATCTCATTATTTTCAGAGAATATTTCTCATTATTGAAAATTTCAGGCCTTACAGCAACTCTTGGAAACTTCAGTCCTTACAGCAGCTCTTGGGCATAAGTAAATGATGGAATAGGAGCCCAGCCAGGTTAAGTGATTTGCTGAAGGTTGCAGAGCTGGTGAACACAAGATTTAGTATGTGGACCCAGTTCTGCTGACTCTAAATCTATGACTTTTTCCAGTGGATCACACAATAGAAAACTTAGGAAGTACTGAAGTCTTTTCAGACCCCCCTTAGGTTCTTCATTCTGAGGATTATTTCTAATGTATCCCTTCTATAACATTTACATAGCTGTTTGCTTACTGACTCTCTCATTAGATTATAAAGCTCTTGGAGGTCAAGACCTGGCTTTTGCCTTTCCTCAGATATTTAAAGGTTTATTAACAGACTGACCAACTGAATCCTGGATGAAGGCAGCAGGAAATCAGTGCAGTTCAAAGTAAAGAGGGGTAGATTTGGGGAGAAAAAAAGGATCTGGGCTGAAATCCCAGCTCTGCTACTTACTGCCTGTGCAACCTTACACAGGTCATTGTACTGTTCAGGATATCAGTTCCTTCATGTACCAAAGTAGAGGATGGGAAAAGTGAGATCTTTTCTAGTTCTAAATTTATGATCATCTGGTGTGGTAGAAAGCACAGATTTGGAATCAGAGACTTGGGTCTGAGTTCTAGCTAGGCATCTTGAACATGCTAATAAATTTTTATTTCTTCTTCTCCTCCTCCTCCTCCTCCTCCTCCTCCTCCTCTTCCATTTCCTTCTCTTCCTCCTCCTCTTCCTTCTCCTTCTCCTTCTCCTTCTCCTTCTCCTTCTTCTTCTTCATTGATCAGAATACCCCTTCATGGAGAATACATGTAATAAATATGAGAGGAAAAAAATCAGTGAAATGAAAAAAAAATCTGTGAAATGGAGAGATTGAATTTGCAGTGGAGTTCTTAACCTGTCATCCATCAACTTAAATTTTAGTGATTCAATAAGTATATTTCTCTATCATTCATGATTTTCTCTAAACTTTCATTTCTGCATTTAAAGACATGGCCTTGAACATGGTTCTTTAGGTTTCCAAAAGGGTCCATAACATCAAAAACTTCAAGAACTGACAAAATTAAATAATCCTGGGGTTCCATTCCAGCTTTATATCCCATGTTCCTATGTTTTAGTATCCCATGATGTCATTTATAAACTATTCCCATAATAACAATTCCCATCTTATATTTAAAAGAGAGTACTCAAGCAATGCAATCCTAAAGCAAAGAGCTAGGGTAACTGGCTAAAAGAGACTTTAAAGTTTATGTGTTCATAAGATAGCATTTACAACATGAATTTCTAAGCATAGTTATATGGGTCCAGTATAGATAAATAATAAGCTACATCCAGAATTATATAAGCTATTCAACTGGATAATGAGAAAGTTATTTTAAATGATTCTAAGTGACCAGATTCTATAAAAGTCCCCCTGTTTCAAACCACCATTCCTTTAAGAATGATAATATGGCAACAAATCTTTAGAATACCATTAAACTCAGAAGTGAAATTACAAATAACCCAAAAGGCCATGGAATGATGCATGATGGATAGAAGGGATCTGTGGTATCTATAGTAACAAAAATGACTTACAGGTGATTTGACACAAAGGTCAGTTTTTAAAGAAATGAATTCCAGAAAAGATGTTGGATCGGCTGTCTGCTAAAGAAGAGAGACAACAGATGATCATTTTGGGGAGTATGTTGGTGATCCTAATATACTAGAAGTAAAAGAGAAAGGTCATCAGTATATTGAGTTGATCTTCAGGCAAGGAATGTGCTAGAAACAGCTCAGATAGGCTTAAGAGAGATGATAGTAAAATTTCACTCAAAGTAATGTAAGTATTCATAACTTCCAAATTGGTTAAGTCTACAAATAAGGCTTGATTTATGTTAGACTTAAGAAAGTGTTAGATAACAGATTAAACTTAAAAATGGTGTAGTTCCTTCCCTCCTTCCTTCCTCCATTTTCTCCTCTTCCTCTCTCTCCTCCTCTTTTTTCCTTCTTTCTTTCCTTCTTTCTTTTGTTCTTTCTTTCTTTTGTTCTCTTTTGTTCTTTCTTTCTTTCTTCTTCTTCTTCTTCTTCTTCTTCTTCTTCTTCTTCTTCTTCTTCTTCTTCTTCTTCTTCTTCTCCTTCTCCTTCTCCTTCTCCTTCTCCTTCTCCTTCTCCTTCTCCTTCTCCTTCTCCTTCTCCTTCTCCTTCTCCTTCTCCTTCTCCTTCTCCTTCTCCTTCTCCTTCTTCTTCTTCTTCTTCCTTCTTCTTCCTTGTTGATCAGAATACCCCTTTATGGAGAATGCATATAAAAAACATGAGGGGGGAAAATATCAGTGAATATGAGAAAGTATGTAGGCATTGTTATCTATTCTAGTGGAGTGTATGTGAAGGGTCTATCCATTTTTCTCCTAAATTCTTAGGAATTTTCCAGTTTTGTTTTAGAATCTAAGATATGGAAGAGATCATAGAAGTCCTCTGGAAAGACTCTGGTCATTTTCAAATATAAGATGCCTCCTCACTAGAAGAATGAAGCTTGTCTTGAATACTCTGAATGATAAAACATTTAATTCCCCTCAACATTTCCTTTTAGGGTATTAGACAGACTGATTTTTAGGAGTATTCTATGTTAATTATATTTCCCCAAAACTTCTAGTTGTTATTTCTACTTCTGCCAGAGGATCTGAAGAACCAGGTTAAGTTCCAACTCAACTATCTTTAGGAATTAAGGGCATCAATCAGCCATAATGAGAGCTGGACATCTACCATGTGCTGTGTAACCTGAGACAGAAGGTATCAGCCAACTCCATGGGGTTGCTTCCATTTATGAGAATGGCGGGGACTATATTGTTCCACTTAGTGCTATGCCAGCATGGGCCAGGAATTTGACTTTTGACCTTATTTGGTCAAAGGGCCCTTGGAAAAGCTTGTTAAAATATGTCTGCAGTTCTGTTTCTGTGGGAACCTAGTTTTCTTCCTATGTGTTCCATTGCAGGGATGATCCTAGAGAAGTGATCACAGGCTTTAAAGAGAGCTTCTTCATCATCATATCCTGTCATTCTTCCCTAGAATAGAGAAATCCCTTTTTTGCAGGAATTTTACATGGAATAAGTAATATGGAGACTATTAACAGTAGGCTGTATTTCTATGGATTCTATAGAAGTTCACTCTTTTTCAAATGAGAAATCCTTCAAGAATTCTCTATTGTCACAAATCTTTAGAATACCCTTGAAATCAAAAGTGAGATCCAAAAGGCTATGGAATTATATAAGATAGATAGAGGGAATCTATAACATATAGTCACAAAAATGACTCTGTAACACCTTACAATTTGTAGAGTATAATTCTGCCTATTTTATAGATCAAGAAACTAAGGTACAGTGATGTGGCATAACTTAGCCAAAATTAACAGTTAATAGAACTTCATCTCAGTTCTTCTAATTCATAGTTTACAATCATTTCACCATGCTATGAGAAAACTGATATCTTAAGAAGAGAAATAACTTTTCTACCAAGGTGACAAAGACAGAAAATGACAGATGCAAAAACGCATTCCATATTTTCTGAATTTAAGGAGCATAAAATAATAGATTTAGATCCAAAAGGGATACAAAGTTTATTGGACTCATTTTAGAATTGACAAAACTGAGGCATGAGTAAGTAAAATTTTAAAATCATAATTTTAGAGCTAAAAGGGTCCTCAGAGGCCCAGAAGTCCAATGCCCTCATTTTACAATCAAGGAAATCGAGACCCAGGAAAGTTAAATCACAGGATTACAGATTGAGAAATAGATGGTTTCTCAAGGAACATCTAGAAAAATGCACTATTTTTATGAGTGAGTGTATTAAGGCTCAAGAGATTATATGACTTCCTCAAGATCATATACGTAATAAGTATGGAAGGTAAGATCTCAACTTGTTTTCCTACCTATATCCATTATCTAATATGCTGTCCAAAAGCACACAAATATCTCAAAAGTGAGATTTAAAGCCAAATTCTAATTATACCAAGTAATTATTGTCTTTTGCACCCACATAGTTTTTTTTTTTTCCATGAGCTTTTGCTGGTAGGGATATTTTGCACCAAAGCCAAAAGGATTTATATTTTACTGATATTGAGAGAATTTTCTACTTTTACCCAATTTTGTAAGCCAACCTGTCCTACCTTGAGATACAGAGTCTTAGGATTTGACATCAGGAAGACCCAGTTTCCAAGCCCCTACTGCTGTGTGAACATGGGCAAGTGATTTAACCACTCTGAACTTGAATTTCTTCATCTGTAAAATGAAGAAAATATATGTGGCATCTATCTCACAGAATATTTCACATGTATCAAAGGAGATAATGAATTTAATGTTCTTTGGAAACTTGAAAACACATCACAAATAATCATAATAACCAACCTTTCCAAAGACCTTTACATATTTTATCACATTTGATTCTCTAGATGACCCTGTTAGCAAGATGCTGTTATATTCCCCATTTTCGCATAAGGAGAGGGAGGATGAGATCTTCAGTGACTTTTGCATTTCCTTTCATCCCCATCTTTTATCCCCCATCTCCCACAGCTAGTAAATGACAGGAAGTAGGATCTAAACTCGGTTTCCTTTGACTCCAAGTCAAGACCTCCATAAATTGCACCATCTAGTTTTGACTCATTATTGTTGCTGTTGTTGTTTTATCTTAAGCTTATCCTCAATTTCAAAGACAGAATTGGCATTATCAGTTGAAGAGTTCAAAAATTCTGTTGCTTTCTTGACCCTTGGACTGTAACTCCCCTAAACAGACTGCTGAGCCTGGTACAAGGTACCTTTTAATTGGAAAAGAAATACTAGCCTTGCGTTTTTACACTAGGGAATCGACTCATGTTGCAAGGCATTTTTTGTGTTTTTTTTTTCATTTTTTCATTTTGTTTTTCCTGGTTTTGTGAGATTGTCTGGATAATCTAACTCCTGAGAGAAAGTTGATTCTGAGAGCTCTACATGTGAAGAGTAGATGCCCTGAAGAAATCAGGCTTTCCCAGACAAAACAATTAGAACCATGTGGTTTTGTCTTCAACGTTGTTTTTAGAAGCCCTGCCAAAATATTTGAAATTAAAACAAAGGTGTCATTCATAGTGAGCAGGCTCAGCTAATGAAAACAAGCTTTCCCCCTTTTAGAAATTCAGGCCCGTCTGCAGGTTCCCGTCATTATTTTATTTTTATTAGTGGGGTAAATGCAATTTAACTAATCGATATGTGGAGCAAGCATTTACCCTTATTCAGCAAGGTATTTACAAATACACCTTTCCTTCTCTTATGGGCTGTGGTGAGGAATTGAAATGATTACTGGGAACCTTGACAAGGAGGGGTCCTACACCTAATTAATATTGCTCCAAATATATGGAGAGAAAGAGAGAGAAGCCCACAAGGGATTTCTGTGAACGTTTAATTTAAGTTCATAGTTGGCTCTTGGTTCCATTTAAGGCAGCCTGGAAAAATGCCGCCCCCACCTCTGGGCCTCTATAGACTTTAATCTGGTGGTTGGCAAGCTTTCAGTGGTGATTTGCCAAGGTCCTGTCCCCCTCTCTTCCATCCAGCTGTGAAGGGGTGGGGTGGGAGGAATGCCAGGGACTAAATAGACTAAAGACTGATTTTCACAAGCTTGAGCTGAGGCTGCCATCTTTCCCAAGGGTAGGACTGCCATCTCTGACAAGGAGAGGGGGAATGGTTGTATCAACAGGGGTATAAAGTATCTCCATGACCATCTAGTCTTAAGAGCTGAGCTACCATCCCTACCCTGCAGGGGATAAAAATCCAAGCTCAACCTGAGTGACTTGTTCCAATGACCCATATCATGATCCTTGGACTAACCAAGTCCATGGTTTTTTTCCTAAAAGTGGGGAGCAAGATTTCTACTAACTGTGGAAAAAACTACCACTAATCAATGACTCTTCAGCTTTTCCTTACTCCAGAGAGACAAAGGGATGGAGTTGAAAAAGCCTGAGACTGGGATCTAAGATGCCTAAGGTCCAGACCTCATTCTGCCATTATATGTCTAGGTGGCTTTAAGGCAGTTCCTTTACTCTGAGCTAGATCCTCTTCACCTGTAAGAGCTTGGTAAAGTCAGGGAATTGGAGTAGATCAAGTTTTCTTGACCTTTCATAGATCTGTCTTAAATATATTTGACCATCTTGTGAAACCTATGTATCTCTTCTCAAAATAGTGTCTCTATCTAATCTCTATCTATTTATATATCTCTCTCTATCTATGTTTGTATGCATTTATATTTCCAGACAGATAGAATTACAAAGGAAGCAAATTATTTGTGTTATGAAAAACCAGTGAGCACATATTATATAAGGGCATACATATGCACACACACCCACACACACACACACACACATATATATATATATATATATATATATATATATTTTCTATTTTATATATATAGTTGAAAATATAGATTTTTGGAAATATATATGGAAATTATATATGTGAATATGTAGATGTATATTTGGAAAATATTTGGAAAAATATATATTTGCATGAGTTTTATATATATTTGAAAACCTAAATACTTGAACCTGGTAAAACTCATTTCTGGAGCTCTTGTCCTAGCACTGCCACAAAATTTTGTTCTAGTATAAAGGAGCTGTCCCAATTAGCACCAATTTGATCAGCCACTTACATCCTTAATGGCTTTCTTTCTTGGACCATCAGTAGCATTTCATACATCTCTAATGCCCATATCATGTGTATTCATTTGTGCTTATCATCATCTATATTTGATTCCTATTCTTCTATTAAACTCTCAGTCTAACCCATTTTGTCCAAATTTGTATCTCCTCCAGAAGGTGTATTGTTCTGTATATTGTAGCAACACACTCAATAAGCATTTGTTGAGGGGGCAACTGGTTAGTTCATTAGATAGAGAGCCAAGCCTAGGTTCAAGTCTGGCTTCAGACACTTCCCAGCTGTGTGACCCTGGGAAAGTCACTTGACCCCCATTGCCTAGCCCTTACCACTCTTCTGCCTTGGAACCAATACACAGTATTGACTCCAAGATGGGAGGTAAGAGTTTATTTTTAAAAACAGGCATTTGTTGAATTAATGTGTATATTCCTTCATTTTAGCATTCTCTTTATTTTCTCATTGACATTTTCTTTGTTTGTAAATTATAATCTTTAAATTTGTTTGGCCATAAAAACAAACTATAAATAACAAATGTTATTTTGGGGGAGGAAAGGGGTTATTTTGGCAGTTAGGAGTATCTGTGTTGCTATCCACTAAGATGTCCGTTCCCTAATGCTGATGTGAAGGGTCTTGTGAGGTTTCTCATCTCTTCTGATGTTGCATTTCTGGAATAAGCTCTAATTCAAACACTCTCTAAGTTCTAATTTACTGTTGGGACAAAATAAGGGAATCACAGGTTGGTAAAACTCATAGTTAGCAAAAGTTTTCTCCAAAACACCAAGGATATACAATAAAGATACGGTAGAATGTAATTCATTTGGGCAAAATTTTCTTGACTCCACATGGGATGACATCAAAGCAGGAGGTGAAGATTAGAGTGACTCATAGTCTTCAGAAATTCACCTGGTCAGAGGCATTCTGACTCCCTATGACCAAGGTTTTTAAAACTTTAAATGACCAGGAAACAATTTCATAGAAGCCAACGTAATAACTTTGTCTCTTCTTTAGAAAAGTCAATCCATGTTTCAGGAGGAGGAACCTGTGCTAATCCCATGCTTTGAGTAAGGGGTGGGGGAAGAATTGGGGCCAAGTAAAGAAGGACCATTTGGGTCCTGGGACTTATTTGTCTCCATTTGGGGCAAGTTAATTAATGTCAAAAGAAGAGAGGAGGATCAGGGTGCCTAGGGTTTTGTGAGAACCATCTTTTATTGTCAGTGAATGTCTTCCTTGGAAATAGACAAATGTTACAAATCAGAATATGATCTGATTTTTGTTGATCATCTAGAATTGAGAAAGTGATGGGGAAAAAGTTAATAATTCATATTAAGTTTCAAAGTGTGTCCTGCTTTTTCGAAAGCCAACTGTTAAATATTTATCCATGTTGTGGGAAAACACTGGTAAAGAGTAGGCTTATCACACTTAACATCTCCTGATTATAGTGCCTCTGGTCCTAGATTTCTGGCACATGTCTTCCTAAGTTCAGAAGTCCTCCAGTAAATCCCTAAAAGCTTGATTGTATTTCTTTCATCCAAGAATTGATCTACCATCAGAGGAGAGAAAGATCATCTCTGGAAGGATAGCCACCAGGTTATTTTATTTTGGCCACAGGAATTCATAAAACAGACAAAAACACATAATGGCCCTCAGCAAAGTGCTTATTGGATACTGAGTTTAAAATGTCCTCTAAAAGGCAACAGTGATGTCTAAGCCTTGAAGTTTGTGGCTTGTGAGAATACTCTGGAGAGGCATTTCTAGAGGTGTTTCTCACCTGACAGTTTGCAGTGGATTTTTATTGATCTGCAAAACTTTTACTACCCAAAGTCCTTACTGGTTACAACATATCTACTTACAGCAAATGTCTTCTCCTTTTCCTTGACCTGTTGGCTGCTCTTCCCAACACTGACTCCCTTCATTTCTTCAGGTTGCATCTGCCGGCTCTTCGCTGCCAAAGCTTCCATACTGAGCAGAATGGAAGAAGCCAAGGTGGACAGAGAGGCTATTTTACTGAGTGGTTCAATCAATCAATCACTCTGAAGCATTGGTTAGAGATGACCTGAATACCCTTAAGCAATGCTATTTGATGAATAGCTGAGACAAGTAGGTGACTCCGTGGATAGAGTGTTATATTTGGGAGTCAGAAAGGGCTAACTTCGAATCCAGCCTCCAACCCTTAACCATATACCTCTGAGCAGGTAATTTTAATTTCTCTTTGCCTCATTCTCTTCATATGTAAAATAGGGGTAATAGTTCTGCATACCATATTGGGTTTATGAGAGGTTCAAATGTGTTCCTATGTGCACATCACTTTTTAAACCTGAAAGCACTCTATAAACATTGTCGTTGCTGTTATACCTCTACAAACTACTTACCCTTTTCTCCAAGGAATGAACCTGCAAGAGAGATTTTTTTCTGGCAGAAGGGATGGGGGTAGAGATATAGACTATGGAACAGGAAGTCCCATTATCTCCCCTCCCAGGCTTTGTCCCCCCCCCCTCACTAAATATATCTATAGGACCTAAATTTCAGCTGTCCAATATGGAATGTTACTTATGGGAGAGAACCTTAGAGTTCTTTTAAATCCAACTCTCTTTATCCTACAAAGAAGGAAACTGAGTCTCAGAGAGGTTAAGGGGCATTTCCAGGTTCCAAATAAATCACAAATAGGAAAGATAGGATGTAACCTGATATGGGGCAAAGGAAGAAGGTCTTTTACCTTGGGACCCATTGCTTTTCATCTCTATATAGGATGATTTGTTTTATATACTATAAGCTCTAAGGCAGATATTCAGCAAACAATAATTTTGAGATCTTACAGAAGTCGACGCCAGAGAGAACGAGTTGTTATCATTTTTTCCCTGTCGGAGAAGATTACGGTCTAAGTGCAACATTATAACAACTTTGATTGAAAGCCAAATATAAAAGCCCAGCAGCAGGACAGTGAAACCAAGGACAATATACTGGAGTGAGGGGAATTTTTCTTTCCAGCACAGATCACTTGGCAGGAAGGCAGGGTAAAGGCATCATGGTACCAAGGAAAGGGCATTGGACTAGGGAATCTGCTGCCCTATGTTTGAGGTCTGACACTGACATTTATTGGCTATGTTACATTAAAAAAAGAGTTTCTCTGACTCTGTTTTCTTATCATTAAGATGGGAATAAAAATTCTGCACCATCCCCCTTAGAGGGTTATTGTGAAGGACTCATGAGGCCTATTTGATACAAAGAGCTCTGAATTCATAAGACATTTTTTTTTCCTAGTAGTATTACCTAGGAGAGTGGACAGAATCTCAGTTTTGCTCATGAAGTGTGGATTGGAATTATGGCTCTAATACTCAGATGTGTGGACAAGGTCAAGCCATATAAAATTCTTTCATCTGTAAAATGGAAATAGAACTTGAACGGTCTTCTTCCCAGGGTTATTGAAAGGAAATAGATTCTCACATCCCTTCTTTGGGAGGCAGTGAGTTCTCCATCCCTGGAAGTATTGAACTGGAAGGACCACTTGCATGGCAAAATGTAAGAGGGAATTCCTCCTGAGTTATGGTTTGGCCTCATTGATCTTTGAGGGACTATCTAGCTCTAAGAGACTTTAAATCTTTAAATGATATGCAAATGTCATCTTTTTTATTTTAATTCATTCTCTGAACATCATATCTGGCATTTATACCAGGTGTCCCCAAAGTCTCAGTGCTGTTTCAAGGTTTTATTGTTATTTCTAGGAGATCTCTCTGAAGTTTCATTATCCAGTTTCTATTAAATCTTAAAACAGCCCCAAAGATTTTGGGGATAGTTTGTATTACCCTTTAAGATTTTCAAAGAACTTTATTTTATCATCTCATGTGTTGCCTTTGACATCCCATTTTATAGATGAAGAATCTGGGGTTTCATGGCTGATAAGTGTTAGTGGCAGGATTCATTGGACTTCCTTACTCCTTGCCCACCAAAATTCAAAGAATTCCATATTGCTTCTCTTATATTGCAACTAGGAGGCACAGTGAATGGAATACTGCATCTGGAGTTAGGAAGACTAGTATTCCTAAGTGCAAATCCAGCAACAGATGCTAGCTGTGTAATTCTGAGCAAGTTACTTAACCTTGTTTGCCTTGGTTTCCACATCTATAAAATAAGCTGGAAAATGAAATGGCCAACCATTCTAGTACATTTGCCAAGAAAACTCTGAATGAGATCATCAAGGGTTGGACACAACGGAAAAGTGAATGAACAACAACAATAAAAAATGAATTTCTTCAGTCTTGGGACTTTTGCAGCTCTCTCTCAACAGAGGATTTCTATGCATAAAAAATGTGGAGTTTATTTGAATTTGAAGCCAATGTTGAGGGGATGATATTTCTCCAAAGTCATCAGACAATTGACATTGCTTCTTTTACTTTGTACTGTCTTTAAAAGAAAAAGAAAATATTGTCATTTAGCTTTGATACATGAAAAGAGCCTAAGATGGTGAGTTAGGAAAAAGCATCTCTTGATGAAGTGAATATCCTTGGAGAAGTCACTTCCTGTCATTTCTGAACTTCTGGTTCTCCATTTATAAAGTGGGGGGAGGGTTGATACAATTTTACATTCATTGAATGCTGGATGACTTGATCTTCTAGGTTGTAGCTCTACAAATTGTATTCTATTCTTTGCAATGTATGTTTATATATGTATAATCTGGAATCATTGGGGGGATCAAATGAGATCATATATTGTAATATACAAAAAGATTGGTATATACTTACTTAAGTCTCTTCAATGGTGTAGATTACAACTCATTCATGTATTTTTATCCTTCAATAAATATGACTTAGAAGAATCATCCCAAACTCAGGAGACCTTTTTCAAGGTCCTTTGATCTTAAATATAACCAGTTATAAACAGAGATAATTATCTTGCTTCACTATATAAAATATACAAGAGGATGACTCTACATTAGCTATTATTAAAGAAAACTAACTTTATGGTAAAATCATAGAATCTCATTTTAAAGGGATATCAGAGACCTCAGACTGTGCCACAAAGATTTTACCTCTCTTTACCCATTCTTGAGATTTAAAACTGAAAAAAGATTCTAGAGAACATTTAGTCCAATCCAACTGAGGGGGAAAATGTGATAATAGTACTTATCTATATAGCATATCAAGGTTTGCATAGTGTTTTGGAAATATTTTATTATTTAATCCTTTCAATAATCTTGAAGATAAATGCTATTGTTATCCTCATTTTTACATACATGAAAACTTAGCCTCCACTTACTTTTGTTTTCTTAACTATAAAATGGGAATAGTAGCCCTTACATTTTAGGGTTTTCTAAAGACCAAATTATATATTTTTAAAGTTCTTAGTACTCTACCTCCAGATCAAGTCCCAAACTAGAATCTTAGGAATTTGAACTCTTCTACCATTTGCCTGACTCATCACTTCACTGATTGAATCCTACTGGCTTATATCTAGTTTTTATCTGGAGAACTAGAGGTATGTTCAGTCTTTTCAGATATTCAAAACAGATTGGCAATGTATCATCATCAGCCAATAACTAAAATCTTAAAATTCCCCAAATTTAAGAACTTCTTTACCCTTAGTATACATTTTGATTGAGTGGCTTAATGAAGGTGTTTGTATCTTCTTTAATTATGTTAATTTGGTAGTGATAGAACCTTATTATTATACTAGACTTACATTAAAGGAATGGTATATATTGGTAGTTTTTAATTTATTTTTGTCTTAGAGCCACTTTATATTCTTAAAAATTATTAAAGATCCCTCCAAGAGTTTTTATTTATATTGGTCATATATTTCAATATTTATTGTATTTTAAATGAAAACTTTTCTTTCTTTTTCCTCCTCCTCCCATATATTTTGGTAAAGTACTTATTAAATTTTCTTATTCTGTTCCTGTAGTTACGATGGAGAATGGTAATACCAATCAAAAATAGTAAAACCATTATTATTTGATTTCAGTTTAGATTGAATGAAGGGAAAAAGTGCTTAACAACCTATTGAGTACCAGGCACTTTGCTAAGCATATTACAGTCAAGCAACTTCATCCTAACAATTACTTTGGGAAGTAACAGCTATTATTCTATTATTATACCCATTTTAGTGATAAGGAATGTGAAACAGATAAATTTGCCCAACACCACACTGGGAGTATATATATATATATATATATATATATATATATATACTCCCTCATATATACATATATATGGTTAGATTTGAACTTCAGTGTTCAAGGAATAATAGGCTCAGTGATCTATCCACCCTGATAACAAGTTGCCTCAGAAGGGGAGTTCCAGCGGCATGCTTCAGGAATCCATTTCCATCTCTATTCAGTTTAATATTTTTTTCTATATTTTTTATAAAAAAGCATTTGTAACTTAACACGCTTTGCTTATAAGAATAGTTTGGTGCTGAAAGGGGGGAGAAAAATTATTTTGTGAATGAAAATAATAATAATCATATGTGAAGGAGCAATTGTCAGATAAAATATGGGAGTGATATACACTCTTAGGAGGACTGGATAGAGAAATGCCTTCAAATGAATGGATTGTGAGAGAGGACTTATTTGAGTTGAGAAATGAACAAGGTTCCTAAACTAATTTGCATATATATAATATTATTACCAACTTGAATATAATATATATGCATATTGTTATATATAAATATATGTATATTCAGCATGTTATATATAAACATATGTATATTCAGCAGTAAATGCATGTTTTTATGGGGGGTGTCATGGATCCCTTTGTCTACCATAGACCCCATCTGGTAGAGCCTAGAAATCTATTTTCTCAGAATAATATTTTAAAATACATAAAATTCATGATGATATTTTTAAATATCATTTCATAATGCATAAATGCATAAACCAAAATGCATTGAATTTCAAAGGGCACCAATTATATAAATTTATCAAAATACATATTTTAGATGATTTTATGAATGCAAAGTTGATAATTCCCCTATGATATTAGAAAGTCACTTAACATATTTTGGCCTGGATTTCTTTATTATTAAAATTAGAGGATTGGATTACACATCCTATGTGGTGACCTCTTTTAGCTCTCAATTTAATAGCCCATGATTCTATGTTGAAGGTCTTTGAGTTCCCGCCTTTTGAAATATTAACTTGAAAAAAACTGGAAATATTTCCTGGAGAGGAGTATACCTAGAAGTTGAGGGCAAGAGGTTTGGGCAAGAGATGCCTTTGAGTGTTTGAATGGTTATCATAAGAAATTCTGATTAGACTGTTTCTGCTTGTCTGAGAAGACTGACTTGAGAGCAATGAATGGATGATACTAAGAGGTAAATGTAGACTTGACATAAGATAAAAGCTTCCTCAGAATTTAGGTTATTATATGGGCAGACACGAGAGAGACTGGTTTCTCCTGCTGGAGGTTTTGAAACAAATATGGATGACTACTTACTAAGTAAGTTGCAGAAGCAATGCTGATTTAGTTATTATAAGTTGGACCAGATGGTCCTTGGCGCAGCTATGGGTACCATAGTTCACATAGTGCCAGATAAGAGTCAAGAAAACTCATAATCCTGAGTTCTACTCCATCTTCAGACACTTACTAGTTAAGTCACCCTGGACAGGTCTCTTAACCCTGTTTACCTCAGAACCTCAACTGTCAAATGAGCTGGAGAAAGAAATGGCAAACCACACCAGTATCTTTGCCAAGAAAATCCCAAATGGGGTCACAAAGAATCAAACATGACTGAAGTGATGAAACAATAGTAAAGGTCCTTTTTAAGGGTCCTCCTGAGTCTGACTGAAGCTTGGTGGTTTTATTATTCTAAGTAGTGAGCATCCAGTCTTTGAACATAGCCAAGTTTATCTAGGACTCATTTGGACATTCACTAGTCCTCCATTAATCTTTTTAGCCACAGACACAAAATCTGTTTCTATTTTGCAAGCATATAAATCACATTTGTATTCACCTCATCTGCTAAAACCTGACAATAATCTCATAACATAGATGGATAATGACTCTGCCTATCAATACCCAGCATGTCTGTGACACCTGAATTGATGTTGGCTGAATAGCCTCCTTGAAATATGGAAATACATATCTGGAACAGTTCCTATGGAGGCAATTCTTGTAATTCAGGATGTTGATATAATTTAGTCTAGGAAGAAGTCGTTAAAACAAGAAAAGAAGCAGAGCGCTAGAATGGGGATATGAAGAGGGATTCTAATTCTCTGACCTCAATTTTCCTACCTCTGAATTAAAAAAGGTAAAATAAATTAACTCTGAAATCATTTTCGGCAACGAAATAGGTCTGAATATTTTAACCTTTTGGGTCATGAAGTTCCTTCAGTTTCTAACATTCTATCTATCTGACTTTCTGTGGCATATTTTTTCTCTATTGTAAGGTCCCTCCAACTCTTAATATACTTTCTTCTAGTATACTGTGCTTCTGGATTCTTTAATTAGAGACAAAGGAGAAAAACAAAAACTGCTGGAAAATATGGATAAAGCTCAGCAAGCTATATGGAACCAAGGCCTGCAAACTATTAAGAAGCTCAAAAGACTTCCTTAAGAAAGTGGGATTTGAAAAGAATATTTATGATGTCAATGAAAATAAGAGGTGAAAGTCGACCATTCCTAGCATTTTGGGCTTGAGCTAGAGTAAGGACAGAGCAAATAGAAAGTATAGAGACAAGATATATTTTGAAAGTAGCAATGATAACGTTTGCCAACAGATTGGATATAGGAGGTAAGTGTGAAAAGAACAGAATGAAGCAAAGTTTGTGGGCTGGTGTGACTGGGTATGTGACAATGCTGTTAGAGATAAAAAGGGGTCTTAGAAAAGGGGCATGAAGAGTTCTATTTTGGACATGTTGACTTTGAGATGCCTCCAAGACATCTAGTTCCAGATATCCAAAATACAATTGGTACTGCATAAATATAACTCAGGAGAGACTCTAGGTTTGAATATGTAGGTGTGTGAGTCATTTAGATATAACTATGACTATTGAACCTATGGAAGCTAATGAGATCAAGTGAGATGATATAGAATGAAAGGAGAAGAGGGTTCAATTTAGGGCATTGGAGAGCACCCATAATTGTTATTGTTCCGTTTTGTTTTGTTTTTCAGTTATATCTGACTCTTTTTGACTCCATTTGGAATTTTCTTGGCAAAGATACTAGAGTAGTTTACCATTTCCTTCTCTAGCTCATTTTAGAATGAAGAAGTGAGACACAAAGGGATTAAGTGATTTGTCCAAGTTCACAGATCTAGTAAGTGTCTGAGACCAGATTTGAACTCAAATTCTCCTGATTCAAAGTTCATTACTCTATTCACTATACCATAATTAGTAAGCATGATACAGGAACAGAACCATCAATGAAGACCATGAAAGAATGTTCATATATGAGAAATAGGAGAGACTGATGTCACAGAAACATAGAGGATAGAGTGTCCAATAGGAGATTATCAACAGAGAGATGAAGGCTGAGTATTAAAGAAAGACTTATCATTACTAATTATCATAGGTAACTGGAGAGAGCAGTTTCAGTTCAGTGATGAAATTGAAAACCAAATTGAGACATATTTAAAAGAGAATTTGAAGAAAATGTAGAAGGGTAAACAATAGATGTTTTGTTTTGTTTGTTTGTTTGTTTTCCCCCAAGAAGTTTGGCCAATAAAATGGAGAAAGATATAGAATAATTGTCATGATGGATGGTAGTATTATTATATGATGGTGAGGAACATATGGTCATGTTTGGAGGTAATAAGGAAAGCACAAGCCAGTATGGGAAGAGGAGACAGGAGAGGGGGTTGATAAAGGAGACAGCTTTCTGAAGAAAATGGGAGGGTATGAGATCCGGAGGGTCTGGTCTTGACAAAGATGAGGATGACTTTTAAAATTAAAAACTATAGTGAAGGACAAGGACATAGCAGGGAAAGATCTGAGAGATGTGATATGAGGAGAAAGGGAGAAGGAAGAGCTCTGGGAAAATATCCTCAATTTTTTTTCAGTGAAGTAAGGGGAAAGAAGTTCATTTGAGATAGTGGAAGGAAGGGTTATAGGAGAAAGCTGAGGAGAGAGGACAAGGCTTGCAACAACTGGCAGAAAGTTGGATAGCTAATCAATTAAAGGGGAATCAAATATTCACCTTGCTGCAGTGAGGGCCTTGTTAGGATAAGATCATATAAATTTGTTGGGGATTGGTCAGTAGAGTTTTCTGATTTCTTCCAGGTTGATTCAGTAGTATGTGAATAAAAGAAAAAGGTGGATGATGTGAGCATATGTACTATGGATCCTTTTTTTAGGTAGTGTTTAATATGCTAAGCATTATATCATATAGCAACTAATGAATTTGTCTAAATCTTAACAAAGAGGGAATGCCTAATTGCCAATAAATGATGGATCTCTGAATGAAGTAGCTATGTATGCACAACCTTACGTTTGATTTGCCAAAGCAAAGGTTTTAAAAATGGGACAAAATAAAGATAATTACAATTAGAAAATATTATGAATATATAAGGCAGCTCTAATATGACAAATTCAAGATATTATTACTGAAAAATGAGGAATGGGAGAAGGATGAAAGAACAGACATCAAAACTAACCACCACTATTTCTTAAAGAAATTTAATCAATGCAAATCAATTATCAAAATGATATTTTTTTTTAAAAATGAGCAACACCAACTTAGAATATAACCTGATTTACAAAATGAGTTTGTTCAATGGAGAGAACATTGAACTCATCATCAGGAAGATCTGAATAAATCCTGACACTTATAAGTATGTGTCTTTTTTTGTTTATTTGTTTGGTGGGGGGAGAACAGCTAGATGACTTGGTGGGAAGACCTGGGTTCAAATTTTGCTTCAGACACTTCCTAGCTATGTGACCCTGGGTAAGTCACTTAACCCCCCACTGCCTAGCTATTAGATTCAATTGGATTAAATTGATTCCAAGATGGAAAGTATGGGTGTTTAAAACACCTATGAACCTGTCACTTAATTTCTTGGGGACTCAGTTTTCTTAACTGTAAAATGAATGGATTGAACTTGATGGATACCAAGGTCCTTTGAATTTTCAAATAGATATTATCTTAACAGGAGAAGATGGAATGGGAAATTGCCAATCATATTAGAGGAAAGAGCAGTGGAGGAAAAAAGTGAATTTACAGAAAGCTTAGTAAGAGACCTAATTAATCCCTATGATCTCAAGAGCATTTTAAGGTGAAACTGGAAGGAGTATAATAACCAGAAGAAATATTGAAAAATTCTGTTAGCATTTCTATAATCATTCTCTTTATCTATGACAGTAGAATTGTCACATTTAAAATCTTAACATCATTGCCCTTGATCTGTTTCATGATAAAGTAGATGGATGAAAGGAAAACAAAGAGCTGGCAGATTATGCCAATTAAGCACAGAGGATAGATCACAAGGGTAATGGCAATGAGATGTGGATTCTGGTGGTTTCTAAAAGAGGGTAAAATGCCAACTGTTTGGGCAAAATTTGTGGTCACTATTGAGGCAAAAAAGCAATCAGTAAAATATTTGTAACTATGAACCCAGATGTCTATTTTCCAAACTATAAAATGTTAGTGAGAATGATTTAGAAACTCCTTGGTGAATATATAAAAAAGGAATAGGCAAGACTTTCACAAATAATATTCTATATCAGGTGAAAGCCAGAATAAGGGTAGATGTGAAGAAATATGGAATGGGGATAGAGAGCTAGCCTTCAAGTCAATAAGACTTGTGTTCAAGTTGTGACTGACACATACTGGTTGTGTTACTGATCAGATCACTTAACTTTACCAATCTTTAGGCAAATTTCTATGGCATAACAAGATCCAACTTGTATTGGAGGTAGTTTCCTCATTCGGAAATTTTTGTACTATTTAAATTACAGATTCAATCCCTCCCCTTCTGCTTTGATATATCATATATTTACAACCATACAGGTTCCCCTCACATGCTGAGGACTTCTGGCTGGTCTTCCTTCTAGATAACATTGTGCCAATTGTATCAAGCCCCAGAATACTTCAGAGGCTCCTCAATGGGATCTAGAATCACTTAAATAAATTTGGCTAATTTATTCACAAAGGAAAACTCAAGTGGATGGAGAGTATCTATCATGATATTTATTTGGATGGACAAGTCATGCTCATTTTTAAAAAAAGATCTGGTTATTATTAACCATTGCATACATTGGTCAGAACCTGCAGATTGATAATGAACTTGGGTCATAACTGAATAAAAACAAGAGAGAAGGCTGAGAAATAGTGTGGTGATTTTAATGATCTCAACCTTCTCTCTAAAATATTTTAAAAAAATTAAAAATCATTTTAAATACTGCCTTTTTCTTCTTCTAGAGATGTCATAGCTAGCTGATAAGCAAGAAATCATAAAACTTCTAGTTAATTAAAAGTGTGCATCACTCAAGAAGAAATCCATGTTTGGTGTAAATGGGATGCAGCATATTTCTAACCAAAAAATATTCATGAGAAATAGCTTAAATTCTATATAACTGGAAAAGAAGGTGAGTTGTTTATTCAAGGCAAGAGGAAGAAGAAAAAAAGAGAGATGAATGGCTCATATACTCCATTAGAATCAACATAGCATTAAGATAACCAAAGGCAAAATTGTACTTAACAATTTCAATCCTTGGAACAAATTCATTTGAGTTGAAAGGGTCTATTTTAAAATATAAGGGTTTGTGTGGAAAAAGATATTGGGATGCAGCCCCATGTTGAAGGAGACATAGACCTTTTTCCCCTATCCCCCAGACATGAATGTGAGCAGGAAAATCTCCTGGGGGTGCTCTACAGTCAAAAATATATTCCTGGGATAGTCTGGCCTGAGCGGTTGCACTTAAACCAAGAGAGAGGGCAGTCTGTTTACCAATAGTTCAGTCTGTGTCCCTATGGTATAGTTGACAACTGATTCCTGAATTCCAACCTTGAAATGCTGGAAAGAGAGGGGACAGGGTTATTGTTTGAGGGAAGGCAGTCCCATAGAAAAGCACTGTGCAACTGGGACTCTGGAGGAATTATCCATAGAAATGGACAACATATTGAGAGGTGGGGGTCATTTGACAAAGGAACAGGAATCAAAGGGTACCTGACTTCTAGGAAAGAAGTTCACTATAGTCAAATTTCCCCTATGCCTAATGTTGGTTCCCTAGAACAAAATTCATAGTGCCCCAATGTATTAGGGCTTTGCTTAGACAACTTCCTCTTGTATCATTAGAAAACTTGGATTCCATCTCCCAGAATCCTTTTCCCTTTGTTCATATTTACATTTGGGAAGTGTTTACATAGTTGGTTGTTTTTCCTGCTTGCTCCCTCTTTTCTCCACTTGCAAGGCTGGGTGAGCTCTCCCTATTTCTCTAGCCTTTATTTTCCTTTTTGCTTCAAGGTATTATTAATAAATCTTATTAAATTTAATACTTGGAGTATTGGATATTAATTTCAAAATCTACACTCTACACTCCAATGGAGGACTCTCAGTTTGTCATGGCCAAGGTCCTTATGGGAGAACAAGGTCAAAAGTCATCTAGGATGATAGTCTATACATGGATTGTAATACAATCTACAATACAGGAAGGGGTGCTCACATCAGCAAGTTTACACACACATCAAAAGATTGAAATGTCAAAACACTGAAACTTCTCCTTCAATAGACAGATAGCTGAGAGCATTTTCCCATTTTGTTTGGGTGCCCCAAACTTTGTACAGTGTCATAGGAAGAACTGGACATATAGGTATTGAATTAGGCATTCAATTTTGTGATTCAATGAAAATAAGAAGATGGTAAAAGGTAGTGCTAGAAGAAGTCCCATGAATCCATGTGATACTTGTCCTTTTTTTTGATGATTTGTGGGTGGGAGGAGGGTTGGATGGCACCTACACTTAAGAGGTTCTTTAAGGCTAGTGGTTGGCTTTATGCCATTTTGATTTAGACTCAATCAAAAGCCTTGAAAATGAGATCTGGAGCATGATGATACAGCATGAAGGTAGGGATGAGCAAGAAAGGCACCTGCCTTGGGCCCCATGTTTAGGTGGATATAATTAGGAGATTCTGTTTTAATATTGCATTTTATAAATACACTTCTTCAAGGCTAGAAGAGTCTGTGTTCCTTGGCAAACAGGTTTATTTTGTAATGTTATTGCAGGTGTTACTGCGAAGGCTCACAGCTTCAGGTGGCTAGTCCTACACAGGAGGTGCACTTTTCAAATTCAGGGATCCCACATGTACTTCAATGTCCACACTGTGAGCGACCTGGCTGATTAAAGGAGACATCCTGCAAGAACCAGAAAACTGGATGTGGTAAAAAAGGAAGGAGAGGGGAGAGGAGGAGGGGAAAGAGGGAAGAAGTGAGCAATCTTTTTTCCCTTCATAGCAGAAGCTGTGGAGTGGAAATGAGTGGGAGGTGAGCATAGATGAGTCAGGGTCAAGAATAACTCTCCCACCTTCATTTCTGGTCTCACTTCTACAGGAGCAGGAAAGTGCTATTTTTTGCTTCAAAGTGGAAATTTGAATTCTCATTGCTTTTGCTTATAATGTACATGAATGTTTGCATTTTCATGTTGACATTTGTGAATTTGTTATATGTGAATGCAAATTATATATGTAAGTGTACTTATACAAAAATGTTTGCATAAATATATGGCATATACATTCACCTGTATGTATAAGAAAGTATATGAATGAATATTTTACATGCCAATTAGTTCATGTGCCTACACATTTGTGTATTTTTATGTATATATGCATATATATACATATATATAATTTCTGCATTGAATGTCTATATGTCTAGGAAGAAACTACTGGTAGCAGTTATTGACTTATTCTGCTCTTAATGATGTGACAGTTTGTTATAAATTACTAGAGGTTAATGGGGTAAATAATTGGCCTAAAAATCTCATTTAATGAGATCTTTTAAATATTCATTGGAAGCAAACTAATCATAAGTGGCCTAGCACCTAAGCTGAACTAAAGAATTCAATCTGATGAAAGACCTTTGGGCATCTCTTCCATGCATACTTGGCCTGCATTTAATACTGGGTGAAGGAGACTGGGTGCAAAGATGAATAAAATAAGGTCTCTGACCTCAGTGGGCTCACAGTCTAGCAGGAAACTATCTCTCCTATATAATTAGATAAATGGTTTAAGATCATAGACTAACAAAACATGGGTTTCTTGACACCACAATGCAGGGGTCCATGTACCAAAATAGTCTCATAGAACATGAGTGTTTGAGCTACAGTCATAGATGATTAATATTGAGAAAGCTCAATAAATTTTGCTCAACTCCATAATTTGACCCATGGGGAATCCCCTCTGTGTAGACACTGAAAGTGGATTTCTCAAGGTTTCACTATGATGTGGGCTCAGGTTAGAGGTGAAAGGGATGATGTAGGGTTAAGTAGGGAAGGAAGAACAAACAGTGAAGACAGGGAGACAGAAACAAAAGCATAGAGAGAAAGACAGAAAAAGGAAAAGAGAAAAGATTACATTTGAGTGTCTTTTAATATGTCTTCTTGAAGTAAATGTTTCCTGACAGTTGTTTGAATTAACTTTTTTGATGTCCATTTTGTGTTTCTAGTAATAACTGTCAGCTCAGATGAGATTTGGCAAGTGAGATCTATTCTTGAATTAGCTGCTATGTGGTCTTCCATTTTTGTAGGTCTCAGTTTCCTATTCTGTAAAATGAAGGAATTTGTTATTAAGATTTCTTCCAAATTTAACACTCTAGGATTCTTGATGTAACTGAAAGTGACTGGTGATATGTAATCATAGAATCTACTGATTAGGAAGCAACTCAGAGAGAATGCCACCTGGTTCACTTAAGTAACTCAAATGAGAAAACATCTTATTTTAGACCAAAAGGAACAGAATTGTACAAATGTCTTCAATGAACCTTTCCCATGGTCATTGAGCACCAAAGGAATAACTAATAAGCATCAGCATTTTCATTGATGAATCAATCATCTCCTTCAAAGATATGTCTGTTCTACCCTTATTTTGAAGAACAAATGGGTGCTGGCATTTTTATGTAGGCTCTGTAGGAAATGAATCAATGGGGAGAAAATTGGTGGATATCTTCAGTGACCACAATACTACCAGCATCTATAGTGGTGCTGAGATAGGACACGATTGTACTTTCCAAAGCCTTCTGTGAATTGTGTGTGTTTGTCCAACCAAAATGCATAATAAACTAACAATGGATAGTATGAGTAGAGAGATAAATATAAAGAGATGGTAGATATGTGATAGATAATATATAAAAATAGACAGAAAGATACAGAGTGAGATAGATTCATAGCTGACTAGAATATTGGACCAGACCTAAGAAGATTAAATTGAAATAGTATAAATATTGAATTTATACTTGAGTTCAGAAAATCAATTTCACAAGAAGATGTGGTAGGTATGGATAGGCATTAATTTTTCAGAAAAAAATTAGAGATTATAGTCAGGTGTTTTCTGGAACCAACCTGTATGAAAGAGCTGATCATTAAAACTTAAGTGTGAGCATTTATACCTCAGAAAATGAAAAATGCCACAAATTGGAGCTTAATTTATCATCCACAAATGTATTATTTTGGCTGTTGATTTTCTAAGCATTAACAAAGTAATGAAATCTTATTAATGAAAGGTAACTTAATAATGTGCCCTACATTTTCAGTGAGGGAATTGTTCTACATTGATCAGTACACCCTCATTTCAGTAGACTAAAAGTTCCATGAGTCAAAAGTATGATATGAAATCCAAGAAAGCTAATACAACATTGGGTTGCATTAAGAAGGATCTTGTGTTTAACACTATAGAATTTCTGCCCGACTTCATGCTTGCTTTATGATGCCACATATTAGGAACAGTATTGACAAACTCTGGAGGGCTCTCTTGATGGGGGAAGGATGTCAATATCAGTCCATAATAGCATCCAATGATAGAATTGAAAATATTTAACCTGGATTCCAGAAGGTTGGGATGAGGTTGGGGCATTATACCTTTTTCTGTTAGTCTTTAAAAGCCTTTTATGTGGAAGGAAGTTTATTTTGCTTAGATCCAAAGGGGGTAGAACTAGGAGCAGGGATTAGATGTTGAAAGAAAAACCTTTAGTCTTGGTATGAAGATACTTTTCATCAAAATTGTGATCCAAAAATATAATGGTTGCTTCTGATGTTTATGTGTTTTGTGGGTTCCTCTTCAGTACAGCCTGGATGACTTGTGAGCTATACCAAAGAATAGATATTTGTTTAGCTTTGTGTTGAACTTGGTGAGTTTTGAGTTTACTTTCCACTCTGAGATTAGAAAGAAAAGGGGAGCAGGCAGATAGAGTAGGGATGGTCTTAGAAACAACAATAACTAGAAAACACTGATTCAAAGTAATGTTGCGATAAAGGCAGGGACCCAGGAGTACACTGCTTTTCAGAATCCCTGTAAAATTGAAATAGAGTGATGGAATCAAGAAGTAGGTTGCCCTGATGTCTTTTCTGTACCTTGTGACTATTGTAATCACAGCTCCTACTGGTGACAGTTCTCTTATTTGGTTGATGAATTATGTGTACTTTGTTTTGGGGTTTGCTATTGCCTCACAGATGAGATTTCAGTCAAGGCTTATGTGGCATGCTATTGAAATTCGAGGAAAATGTGTGTCTTGGAGAGAAAAATCTAACATATCAGGTCAGAGAATCAAGAATGAAAAAATATGTCTAGATAAGAAGTATAACTAGGGCAAGGTGATCAGAACTTCGCCCCTGGGCACTTGAATTTAGGGGGTACTGCATCATTTGCAGAAACTGAAATTAGAAGCTAGTAGCAATAATAATTCTTTAAAATGAAATGTGTAATAGCATCGTTCTAGGTGAGTTTTCTTTACCTCATTCTCCCCCTTCTCATATTCTTTTGTGTGGATATAGAGTGTTCAGAGAGGATGAGTACCTCTCGTGTGATGGCTTGTTGAGCCTTTGTTAGGGCTGTTCAACCCAAGCATATAGACCTCCCCAGTGGAATGGGAACATGAGAACAATGTGATACAATGACTATGAAAGCAGCTGAAGCAAGTTCTGTGGAGTGCTTAGAGGTTGGTCAGCTATTGAAGACACCAAGGTCATCCATTGCATCCTGGGCAATCACCAGTTTTTTTTTCCCTTACCTTTTTTAACTTTTTTCCCTGCCACTGAATTTTGATGACTCTGGAAGAGAGAATGAGGCTGTGACTTTGTACAAGTTTGCATCACCTGTGACATCAGTGTTCCTCTTCAAAAATGAAAGATGGGCATTAATTCTTCCAACTCTTCCTTCTTTCCCTGCTTTTACCATGGAGACTTTAAGATAATTTTGAGGGTATATTGTGTGGTGCCTGCCTTATGAGCATTTGTACTAGTTTTCTCTATATGTTATGAGGTTACTAGGTGGCACAGTGCATGAATTATTGAGCCTTAAATCAGGAAGACCTGAGTTCAAACCTGGCATTGATTCATTGTGTGACCCAGGGTCAGTCATATAATCATTATTTACTTTGAGTTCCTCAACTGTAAAATGAGGATACTAATAGCATCTTTCTCCCAAAATTATGTTGATCAAATAAGATGATATTTATAAAATATTAAAGAGCCTGACACATAGTAGACATGTAAAAAATGCTTCTTTCTCACCTTTCCTTCATTACGTGGCATATTAAATAAAGAGATGGCTTCAAAGTCAATAAGACCTAAGTCAATGACCAGAGCAAAATAGATTGACTTTAAGGGAAAAAAAATCATTAAAGCTTTCCATTGTCTGAGCAACTCTTTACAATTCTAGTTTTCAAAGAAGGCTTCTACTTGAACTTGCAGAGGGAGTATCCTATAACAGTTTCCTATATAGTTTCATGCAGGCAGGCCTTATATCTTTCTCAGACCCCAAAATGACTGACTGCACCACTATTGACAGGTAAGAATAATAAACTGAAACTAATAACCTGGAATTAAATGGTATAAATGTAAATCTTTCCATTAAAAAATCAACTACCTATGCACAAAGTATGAGAGGACTAGACAACTATTTATTTTAAAAAGCCATATGACCTAACAGGATGAAATGACAATGCAAAAGAGTGAATTCAATCTTAGACTATTTTAATTGAGGTTTATTGCCTAGAATAAGGGCAATAACAATCCTGATGTTCTTTGTCCTGGGCAAGCTGGGCACCAGGATTTTGTCAGAAGCCTATGTGTTGGAACACAGAAGTGTAATCCAGATGGTAAGGAGATTAGAGATCAGGCTATATAGGGATTGACCAGATGTAGAGGCTGGGAGAGCTAAGGGTTGAGGGGAATGATAGCTATTTATAACTTCAGGGAAACATCGTGTTTTGATTGGCCTCAGAAAATAAAACTAGGAATAATATAGAACCTGAAAAGAATCAAATTTCAATTCAATATAAATATAAAATCCTAACAATTAGAACTACCACAAAGCAGGATAGATTTCATTTGGTATAGCTGGATTTTTCCCTCAGTGGACATTTTCAGGAAGAAATTGGATGTTATGCAAACAGAAATTGGAACAAATGACTTCCAAGATTCTTTTTAACTCTGTGATTAGGTGTTTGTCTAGTTATGGAGTTAAACAATATTTGAATGTCTTGTATATCAAGTATTATCATAATTCAGATGTGGGAATTAGAACTTTGGACTGAAGTGATTGGTGAAAATTTCCTAGAGAGTGTCAAATTTGAATTTGGCCTTAAAGGATAAGTAGGACATAAAAAAATCCCTTCATGGCAAAAGGATAAGTAGGACATAGAAATATCCCTTCATGGAAAAAAGGAAAAAGAAACATATTCCCTGAAAAGCATAGGTTAGTAGACTAAATTCCTAGGTATCACTTCTAGTAGCAGAGAAATAAGTGTATCCTGCAATGGAAGAATGAATGTATTGGCATTGGGTACCATATTTGGTTAGTGGTTCAGGATCACCCAAGCTGTCCTAGTCCTCAATACTCTTCCCATTATAGTATTCTGAAACAAAATAGTGTCTTAGTCATCGTTGCTTCCCTTCATCTCACTTTGAGAAATAGTTAAAATGACTGGTGTTAAGTACCTTCCTGGTACTGAGAAGAGACCTATGAAGTGATTAGCAAAGTAGAACACCAGATACTCCTCATTGGCTGATCTTGCCTCAACTCCACTTTACTTCTGTTGCTCTGCCTATTTTCAACTCCAAAGAAGGATATAGTCCTGGTAATTCTCCTTTTCTTGCCCCCTTCCTGTCTCCTTTTACCTGTTGTCTCCTCCTTTAGATTATAAACGCATTGTGGATAGGGATTGCCTTTTACTTTTACTAATTAGATCTCTAGTGCTTAGCATAGTGCCTGGCACACAGTAGTCACTTAATGTTAATTGGATTGGATTGGATTAAGAAGAGAGTCAACAAAATGAAAATAAAGAACAAATATTCTGAATAGGCAAGTTAATTGTTACAAAGCCAGTACAATAAAACTCCTGACATTTATTCATGGGAGACCCTTCAGACTTAGAGAATTAACTCTCATTTTTTGTGGGAAATTAACAAGGTTAGATCCAGCCTAGTTTTGTACCTGGGGATATATGAGGTATTCAGGGAGGAATAGTATCTCTGGTATGAGAATATGCTGAGCCCTTTTCAGGATTGTTCAGCTACTTTGCTGTCCACCTGTCAACCCACTCTCACCTGTGCCTCAAAGAAGCTGTATAATTAGCAGCAGCCACACTCCAGTAAAACCATCTCGGCAGGCCAATGGCAGATTAAACTAAGTTGAGGGTAACAGGTAAGCCTCAAACTCATCAAATAAGGGGAATGTCTACTCTAAGCATGTGAAGCTTTCCTAGAAGAATGATTGGCTGATGAGGAATATTTGTCCCACTTGGGATGAAAGTGGGTAGAGCTTGGTCAGATATCCAAGATGCTAAAGTCATCTACTTTATCCCAATCCATTGCAACTTAGCTTGATTTTTCCCTTGCCACCGGACTTTGATGACTCTGGAGGAAAGAGTGAGGCTCATGATTGTGCAACTCTGTCTAACTTGAATCCAATTAATGTGTAAGTCAAGACATCATCCCATGATATTAGTCTTCTTCAAAATGGAGGATGATTCCAAGTACTTTTCTTCACAAAAACTTCTTGGGAATTTCATCCCACTCCTTTGGTTTCTTCCTCTGATTGGTCAGCTCTTCCAAGAACTTCCATTTTGAGGAAAGTGCCCAAGCCAGTCATAGCCAGTCCTTCATTACTTTATAGAATTTCTCCATCATACTTCTGCTTCAGGACCTTCTTCCTACCTTCTAACTCCTTTTCAGATTTTTTATGTGTTGCCATCATTTCATTATAATGTAACCTCCTTGAGGAAAGTGACTGTCATTCTTTTTATTTGTATTTTTATTCCCAGCACTTAGTGCAATGCCTGGCATAACAGTGTTTCACAAATGCTAGTTGACCTACAAGAGATCTAGGTTCAAATCCTATCTTTGTCAGTAGCATGGTATCTAGTATATTGTTGTTGTTCAGTCATTTATGTTTGACTCTTTTTGATGCCATGGACTAAAGCATACTAATAGTATATATTGGGTTTCCTTGGCAAAGATACTGGAGTGGTTTGCCATTTCTTTCTCCAATAAATTAAAGCAAGCAGTGCTTAAGTTGACTTGACCAGAGACACACAGCTAGTACAGTCTGAGGATAAATTTGAACTCAGATCTTCCTTGACTCCAAATCCCAGTGTTCTATCTACTGAGCCACTTTGAAGCTTTTGGGATAGTATTTGGTAGATGTTATACAAATGCCTTTTTGCTTCCCCATTTTCCATTCCTATTGACTGTCTATATGGTCAAGATTTAGTCACAGGAACTTTCAAGAATTTGGTTTCCTCCTCTGTTAATAGGTTTGGAATAGTCTCTGAGGGCCTTTTTAGCTCAAAAATTCTCTTTCTTAGGATTACTTTCAGCTTGGATAATCCACGTGTTAATATTCTTTTCTAAGTCTTTACACTTCTTTGTTTTTTAAACCCTTACTTTTTATCCTAATATAAATACTAACCAAAAAAATAGCAAGGGCTTGACAGACTGGGTAAAGTGATATAGCTAGAAAGTGTCTGAGATTTGAATCCCTGCACTGCTGATTCTGGACCTGGTGTTCTTTCCACTGTGCTTAACTGCCCCAAGCTTCTTCTGGTTCTAACACATATGTTCTATTTTCTAACATTCAATGTTCTAAGATCTGTTCCACCTAGAATGTTCTATGATTTTCTGGTCCTAGTTCTCTGAAAACATCCATTAATATTTCTTTTCTCATTATTTTGCCTATGATCCTAGTGGAAAGGTGAGAATTCCCTTAAAATTGTCACTCATTTTAAGAAAAGCAGTGTTCATGAACTGAAAAACTGCTTTTTAAAAAAAATTTTCTAATCTATGCAAATATTTTGGTCAATCTTTGACAATAATTATAATTACTCTTCCAGAGATAGATCTATTTTTACCTAAATCTGTTTAAAATTATATATATATATATATATATATTTGCAGAGGTGTATAATAAATCAACCCACTTTACTAACACCATTCTGCAAAAATGTTCATGTGCTTTTTTAGTATATGTGGTTGGTGAGTCATAGAGCCAGAAGGAACTTTAAATACAACCTAACAAATATTTATTAAGCTCTGACTATGTGTCAAGCAACTTCATTTTTAGTGATAATGTTTGATGATGCTTATTAAAACTGCTACAAAAAATAAATAATAAAACTATTCATTATTTCTATGTCTTGGGATACATGCATACATTTTAATTTAATCTGATTTAGTGAATATTTATCAAGGACCCACTGTGTGCTAATCCTCCTGACAGAGGCTAGAGAAAATTAGAATGACTGAAAGACAAGAACCTTGCCCTCATGGAACTTAAAATCTCCCATGAGAGATAAAGCATGACACAGATGATAATAATAATACAAAAGAGATTATGGTAAATATGGAAAGGAAGTACAGATTGTATGGTATATGATCTTCTGATGAGGGAACGAATGATCTTTCCAAATATGGAGAATTAGGGAGGGATCCACAGAGTAGGTAGTTTATAAGGTAAGACTTAAGAGATGTATGGCAGTTCAAGAGGCAAAGATAGAGAGCTAAATGAGGAAGAACCTTTTAGACAAGGGAAACAGTGTAGGCAGAATCATGAAAGTGAGAAAGTTTACAGCATGTCCAGGGCATCAAGAAATCTACTAGTAAGAGGAAGAAAGGACTCTCCATCCATACCAGCTATATTTCAAAAGCTGCCAAAATCTGAACAGAAGTTGAGGTTTGCATTCCCAGCATCTTCTACTCAGATAAAAGGGATGGAGTATCTGTGTCACTGGTTTATAATTATTTTATAATTATCAAATAAGTTGAGAAAACATTACCATAAGGCTGACAAGACTCAGAATAAATCTTCATAAACTCCCATTAAGTAGTTGCCATGCCTGGAGTGGAAAGCAGTGGTGCCTTAGTAATCTTTATAGTTTGGAAAAGAAATTCTCACCCAATGGTGCACACATAGGCTTCTGACAAAGCTCACCGGGTGTTTATAAAAAGAGTTCCCTAAGCAGAATATTCCCCAGTGAAGTACAAAAAATGATCGCAAACCTTGTGACACTTTTTTGGGCAACTTTTAAAAAATTTCATGAAGGAAAAAATGTTTCTCCTATACAGCAGGTAGAATAAAATTCTGCATTTTAATAAAATGATAAAATAGTATTTCAAATTTTATAGCCACCAGAAATGCACAGTAATAAAAAAAATCACACAATTCCCTTGGTATCACCTACTCTTTCAGTTTTCTGTACCTGGTCAATTTTGCCATCTCATTTTCTCCAGAGTTGTTCCTTCTATTACCAGCATCAGCTTTTATTTTTTCATTTTCTTTTTGGGTAGCTTATCTCTCTTCTGTGCAGTTATTTTTTATAGGAGCTGGGTTCTGGCTTTAACAGGGAAGGTTTGATATATGATCATGGATCTCCCTTATGGTATATCTTTCACCCTGGTCTTATGAACCTCAGCATCTTCATCAGCTTCTCTCTTGGTCATGATGATGATAATGATAATATTTGTGAAAGAAAAATATCCCTTAAGGTGGGGCTGTGCTATATTGATAAGATAAGTATATTTGGAGGTCAAATAAAGTGATTCTTATTTTTTAAATTTCTTGTACCCCTTTCAATAATAATAAAAATATATACATATACATATATACATAGTATATAATGTTTACATATATAGGTAGATAAATATATTAACATGATTTAGAAATTGCATATAGCTTAAAGCATCATTAATGATTCTTTTCATCATGAATCTTTTAAACTATCATCATAAACCACCAAGTTCTTTGTCCAATAAATGGGAACCTCTGACCATATATTCCCTTGATAATTTTTTCATATTGCTAAATAATTCCTCATTGATAATGTTATACATTTTCCTCATGCCTAACACTGGTCTCTCTACTACCCAAAATTGTACAATTCCTACAGAAGTACTGAACCTGAGTTCAAATTTGGTCTCAGACTCTTACTCTTGGTCTCTGGACAAGTTATTTAATTTCTTGTTCTCTGGGGGTCCATCTCTGCCTCTATTTCTGTCTCTGTCTTTTACTTCTGATTTTCAATATTGTTTGGCAAATCCATTGCTAATACCTACTTCTAGGTCACAGTTTAAGTGTAGAGCTGAGCTCTTTTTGTGGAAACCCTAAAATACTGTGTTTGATGATTCCATTTTCTATACTGACTGTTTGGTCAAAGTGTAAGGATGGAGAAGTGCAGTTTCAGGCAAGAGGAAAAGTGTTCTGCATGGAGCAGTATCATTACTAGTTGCAAGGTATCAGGCACTCTGAGGAAAACTATAAATTGCTATTCCTTCCTAGGTAAGATCCAGGTGCAGACCAGGAGAGTAGTGAGAATACCTTTCCTTAAATCACAACCCCTGGAAAACACTGAAAACTTTCCAACCCCCAGAACTAACTCTCAAAATAGTATGGTAAAAAATCTAAAAAAAAAAAAAACAGAGTGCAACAATAAATAAATTTCAAATCAATAAATGAGATGGAAAGTGAGGAAACAAATTAAAAAAGAGTATGACTATAAAAACCTAGTATGATGAACAAAATAATCAAGAGAAACTAAGACGAAGAAAATGAAGTAAAATCAGGTATCAGCAATTCCTCAAGATAAAAAATAATGATTATGATACAAGCAGAACAAGATCTCCTGGAATAAATGAAAAAAAATAATTTTTAATTAAACATGATAGGTAGAGGAAAAGTAGGCTAAAAATTTAAGAAATGGAAAAAAATTATGAAAAGAAAATGGATGGCAAATTTCTGTGATAAAGGCTTGATTTACCAAATATTTAGGAAACTGAGTCAAATTAAAAAAAAACAGGAACTATTCCTCAGTTGATAAATGGCCAAATGATGTGAATAGATACTTTTCAGAAAAAGAAATCAAAGCTATTGGTAGCCACATGGAAAATAGCCTAAGTCACTATTGATTGGAGAAATGCACATGAAAACAATTCTAAAATTTCAACTTACATCTATCAGCTTGACTGACATGACAGATATAGAGAATGATAAATTAGGGGGTATGGAAAAATTGGGACACTAAAACAATATAAGTGAATTTGTGAATTCGTCCAAACATTCTGAAGAACATTTTGGGACTATGTCCAATGGGCTATAAAGTTGTGTGTACATTTTTATCAAGCAATACCAGTACTAAGTCAATATCCAAAAGAGATGAAAGTAAAAGGGAAATCACCCTTTTGTATACAAATAGGACAGTTCTTTTTATGGTAGGGAAAAAAAGGAAATTGAGAGGATCCCAAATGGGATATCTGAGCAAGTTGTGGTACATGATTAGAATAGAATACTATTGTTCTATAAGAAATGATGAGAAGAAAAACCGGGAAGATTTATAGGAAATTAATGAAATGGGCAAAACATTGTACACAGTAACCACAATATTATAAAGATGATCAATTTTGAAAGACTTACCTACTAGGATTGAAAATCTGATCCAAGATAATTCCAAAGGACATATGATGATAATGGTCCTTTCCATACTAAACTAGGCTGTTTTGGGGGTGAGAGACATGAAACCTTTCCAGATTAGGAAAATCTGTTAGAGAATAATACTGTGCTACTGGGAATGACAAGTAAAATTATTGTCTCTGGCACTACTCTTACAGAGCAATGCTCATATCTCCTAAGAGTTTCTCAGGAATTCTGAAAGGGGACTATGGATTTTTTTCCTCTGTCAATGACTAACTCCCTTTTTTCTCTCCATTTTAGTGGTGCAGTTTAGTACTATATTTCCACTTAACCACTTAATTTCAGATCACTTTTCAAAAGGAATATTTACTTTAAAGATACAAAGAAAAAAATGTACAACCATTTCTTCCAACACCTCAGAGACATAATCTTCCTTATGCCACCTATGCTTTAAGTGGGGAAGAAGTGGACATGGGAATTAGACTCTCAAGTTAGTTCAGTTCCTACATTTGGTCCCATCAAGTTAACATCCAAGATTGATAATGCTGCTAGCTTCTGCTGGGCTGGTATCATAGACTTTTGCTCCACAAGGCTCAAAGCTACTGAGATGGCTGCATCCTTCAGCCCAAATTCCTACATCACCTTGACTCCTGTTCCAGGGTCAGGGCTGAGACTTCTTTCTGTACTCAGAATGGAAAAGAATAACCAATCCATCCAAAGACTTGGCCGATGTCTTGGGTGAGCCATATGGCTGCAGTGAACATGATGGCAGATCTCACAGCCTTATGGTTACTTATGATTATCTCACTGGAAACAGGGTGAAGGAGTCATCAATTCATCCTCTGACTTGAATGCAACAAAAGCCCCAGTGGGCACACTCAGACCCTTTAGAGAATGCCATAGTTCTGGTACATAGACAATGGGAAAATGTTCCTCTCACTCACAAGGTGAGGCACCTGAGAACTGTGTAAAATATCCGTGAACCATTTGATTCTTACAAGTCTACTGGAAACAGGTCTCTAACATCTTCCAGTTGGAGGATGTCATTTTAGCAAACTGATGGAATTTGCCTATGTAATCAATTTCCATGATACATATAAGATGAATTCAGAGAAACATGGGAATACCTGTATTGACTGATTCACTGAGGAAAGCAGAACCAGAAGAACAGAGACCAGTAAAAATAATATAAGAAGCCCTTTGAATACACATTAATTGCAACAAAATAATATTGGTTCCAAAAATAGAGAATTAAGCACAGTTCCTTCTAGAGAAACAATGGACAGAATATTGCATCTGTAATACAACACAGATATTTTGTTGGTTGGTTATGTTTAAATTGCTTTTCTTTATCATCAGTGAGTACTCAATGGGTTTGGATGACAGTTGACTCAATAACTATATTTGACTATATTATATTACAGAAACAAAATAGTGCCAATAAAACACCCAAAATATATCTGATAGATCTGGAGCTTCATTTACACCACTTCTGATCATATTGTTGTCGTGTTGTTCAGTTATTTTAGTTGTGTCCAACATCAAAATTTGACTTGGGATTTTCTTGGCAAAGATACTAGAGTAGTTTTCTATTTCCTTCTCCAATGCATGTTACAGATGAAGAAACTGAGACAAACAAGCAAAAAAAAACTGAGGCAAAAAAATATGACTTGCCTAAGGTCACATAGCGAGTAGGTGACTGAGGCCATATTTAAACTCAGGTCTTTCTGATTGCATACCTCATTGGCATAGGATTGTGAAATATAAAGGACATTACAGATCATCTGATCCATATTCCTCAAGTTATATCTAATGAAGAAGTAGACAGAGAACACTTGTGTAAGACTAGCCCTAGGTGATAGACAATAAATAAAAGAATCATCACTGGAACCAAGAGCCTCTGATTCTAAGTTCAGCTCACTCTTTCAGCTAAATCACAGACCAATGAGTCAAATATTTAGGTTTCCTTCCAAGAACATAATGCGATGCACAGGGGACTGGAATTAGCTTCAGAAAATCCTGGATTCAAGTTATGTGAATCCAAGTAGGTCTTTCAATTTCTCTGACCCTCATCTTTTCTGTATGTAAAATGAGAATGATAATAATACTTGTAGAATTTAAGTCACAAAGTTTAGTGAGACTCAGAAGAATTAATGTATGTCAAATACCTTGCAGGGAAATAGGGCCAAAAAATAAGTGGGTTCGAGTTCAGGAGTCTGATTTCTATTATGACTCTAATAGCAGCCTGAAGAGATCTAGAAGGGGACGGAGATCCCACTGAATTCAACCCCTTTATGTTACAGATGAGAAAACTGAAGTATTTGGAGGCCAACTAGATAATTTAGGGTAGTCCAGATATTGAGGGCTTGAAACAAGTTTTGAACTTGGTCTTTTGAATTTCAGATCTTACACTCTCACCACCTCTTTATCTCTCTTTGTTTCCCTGGAGACAAAAGGGGAACTTGGACTAACCTCTAGGATGATAAAGATGATGAAGAAAAGCATATTTTAGTGATGAAAATGGGAAGTATTTTGATTAAATATCCTGTTTCTATGTCTGCTAGATCAATAATACTGGTAGTTATATAGAGCTTTAAGATTTGTAAAATATTTTGTAAAGATCATCTCATTTGGTCCTTCCAATGATCTTAGAACACAGGTGTAATTGTTATTCCCATTTTATTTCCCATTTACCAGTTTGGTAAACTGAGGCAGGAAGGAGTTAAGTAACTTATTTTGAGTCACACAACTAATGAATGTTATCCATAGAATTTGAATGGAGGTCTCCCCAACTCCAAGTCTCTATTCACTTCTCCACCTAGCTGCCTTTTTCTAGCTTTAAAAATCTCAGTGCTGTTGAACCTCTGACTTCAGGTGTTACTCTTTTCTGTAGTAATCTATTATGCAGTTCCATGCTCCAATGCTCAGAGTAATCTGCAGCTATAATAATAAGTCTGTTTGAAGAGAAACAAAACTATAGATAGTAGTAGTGCAAATGGATGGGCTGCTAGATGGCTAAGTCCATAGAGCACGTGGCCAGCAGTCAGGAAGACCTGAGTTCAAATCAAGTCTCACATAGTTACTAGTTGTGTGACCTTGGGCAAGTTATTTAATCTGCCTCAGAGGCAGCTAGGTGACTCAGTGGATAGAATGCTGAGCCTGGAGTCAGAAAGAGAGTTCAAATCTGACATCAGAAGCTTGCCAGCTGTATGACCCTAGGCAAGTTATGTAAATTCTGTTTGCCTTAATACCCTGGAGAAGAAGAGGGAGAAAACCACTCATCTTTGTCAAGAAAATCCCATGGATAGGATGGGCCACTGGGTCAAAAAGAGTCAGGCATGACTGAAAAGGTGCCAATAGATGTAGTTTGAGATGTTTTGCAGAGCCCACACAATGGAATATTTTTTTTTTCTTTCCTCAATCTCCCTCTAATTAAATAAAAACTCCACAAGTTTCTTCTGGGAATACCTGGGAGAAAAACTGATTAGAATTTTGTCATCTGATCAAAGCTTTATGGAAGATGCTCAGCAGGAACACCACCCAATAACTCAAGCACTTCCTCCTTCAGAAACAATACGGAATGATCTTTTCTCCCTCAACTGACATGTGCCTTATTATGAACATGCTGAATTCCTCAGCCTAACCCAAGACACCCAGCCTGCCTTGGGCAAGCCTGAGGGCAGCACAGGGAGGAGGGTGGAGGAACAAAGGGCTGGCTGGGAGCCTGTGCCCAGAGTCACAATTGAGAATCTGCTGCCCCTAAATGGCCAGGATCCCCAAAGAAACCCTGCATTTCAGAAGGCATTTTCTGTGAGATTTACACAAACCTATGTATAATGGAGAACACTAGGGCATTCTTGCTGTGGGGATAAATGTTTTCCTTTTTTCCTAATGCCTCCACACTGCCTTATCAACACACACACACACACACACACACACACACACACACACACCTGCCAATGGAGTATTTGTAGATTTGGTAAAAAAAAAAAGTTGAAGGTAGAACTGCCAAGGTTTATGGAGAAGAGGTCAGGACAGCATGGCTGGTCATCAAAGGCAGGACTGTACCTGGGGTATGAGAAGGACAAACTGAGCGATGGAGGGTGGAAAGGCATCCTGTTGTAATTAGAGAAATCTAGTATTGCTAGACTAAATGAAACTTTCCAGTCAGAAAGGGCAGAAATTCATTATAGGAGCATAACTTCCCAGTCACTCTTGAGCTTGCCATTTCACTTTCTTTAGGTTCTGTGTGTGTGTGTGTGTGTGTGTGTGTGTGTGTGTGTGTGTGTGTGTGAGAGAGAGAGAGAGAGAGAGAGAGAGAGAGAGAGAGAGAAAGAGAGAGAGAGAGAGACAGAGAGAGAGACAGAGAGAGAGACAGAGAGACAGAGAGAGAGACAGAGAGAGAGACAGAGACAGAGAGACAGAGAGAGAGAGAGATAAAGACACAGAGAGAGAGAGAGACAGAGACAGAGACACAGAGACAGACAGACAGACAGACAGACAGACAGACACATGGGATTACTTTCCATTTACATAGATGAAGCAAAAGGGTTAGATATTACTGATTTGGAGCCAGGAGAGGTAGATTCAAATCCTCTCTTCTCCCAATAATTAATTTTATTGTTCCCAAGAGACAGTGCCTCCAGTTTCTGAGTTTGTGTTGATTATATTCATTTTGGGGCATGGGAACCTTCTTTCCAAATCCATTCACTTCTTCAAATATTGTGCCCCCACTCACAGTTTACTCAGGGAAATCCCAGACTATTGATGTGGGTAATACCTTCTACCTCCATATTCTACAAAACCTCTCAAATTAGTATTGCATTTATGGGGGAGGGCCTTTATTTTACCTCCCCAAAATGTAGAAGATGCAAAGCAGTTAGAAGAGCCAATTATCAAGGCAGGCAACACATAAAGGATTCAAATAGCCTATAAATGGTGAATATAGTCCACCTCTTCCATCTCTTGTGGTTTCTTCTTTTCTTCAGGGTCCTAAAAATCTGTCATCCTGTGTTTACACTATAGACTTTGGTTGTGTATTGGAACACTGGAGAGACATTTGCATTGATCCCAGATCTTCTCCTCTTCATGGGCTACATAAATTTTATCATTCCTGGGTGATCCCATTTTATCCTAGAGTACCATCCAGGCATCCAGACATTTTATTACTCTAGGGATTTGAATTCACCCAGGAAAGAAAGGCACTTGAGCCTGCTAGACAGGAAATTCTCCTTTTCTCAGGACCAAAAACCACTAAAATTTTGATGTTTGGAAATCAGGGCCCTTTCTCCTTCATATTGTAGCTTTAGTCCTGTGCAACTATTCCTCCCAACTTAAGGAAAATATGTATTCATTGAATAAAAATACAGACTCACAAACTCTTGAACTTTGGCCTTTCAGCATAGTCAGAAACCTTCCAGAATCTTAAGACTCAGAAAAATCATGTCACTAAAGGCACTTATGCAAACACATATTGATTTTGCTATTCAGTGGATAGGGGATGGTGGGGAATAGACTTCTTATATATTACTATAAGGAATTCCCATATCAGGCGATTGATTCCCTATATTAGTGCTAGCTGATACTTCCTCTGCAATTTCTAGCCTTTAAGTGTTTTCTAGAGCATGAGAAGTTAAATTCACCCCCCCCCCCACCACCACCACCATTAGCTAGGGTAACACAGTATGTCAGAGGTAGGTCTTGGACCAATATCTTCTTGCCTTTAAGTCACTTCTCCATCCAGTGTGCCCCTATATCCTGACCTCTCCAAAGAAATTAATACCTCTAAGAGGAGGAATTCTCTTTCTTCTACCTTTCCTCTTAAAGTATAATCCTAAAATTTCTCCAGTAGGAAAGTAGAGAGAAAAAAATCCATAGAAGTTCAATCAAGTACCTAGAGCAGTGATGGTGAATCTATGGCATGGGTGCCAAAGATGGCATGCAGAGAGCTCTCTGTGGGCATTGACTGCCATCCAACCCAGAGTTTGTTACTAGAAGGCAGAGGGAGAAAGAGCTGCTCCCCTCCCTCTTTCTACCACACCTCACAACATTTTTTCACATCACCTGCCCTTCTGCTCAGCAGCCCAATGAGAGTGCACAGAGAATAAGATGGCATTGCTAGAGGGGAGCTGAGTTCTTGGGCCACTCTTCTTCTCCTTCTGTACACTCACTGAGGACATTCCTCACATCGCCCTCCACTCTGCTCAGCAGCTAAATGGAAACACTTTCTCCCTCCCCTGTGTGGGGAAAGTAGAGGCACTCCTCCTCTAAAAGGTTCACCATCACTCACCTATAGGCTAGGACATATGAGGTATTGGAACAACTGGACAGCCTTAGAAGATAAGACTTAGGTAGAACTTGATAGCTGTCTTCAAGTATCTAAAAGATTATCAGAGAGAGAAAGGTTTATACTTGCTCTTTGTCTACAGAGGGCAAAACTATAAGTACTTACTGAAAGTTGCAAAAGGGCAAATATAAACTTGATATTTGTTAAAAAATGAAAGAAAATAAAACAAAGAAACAAACAAAAAAAAATCCAAACCTTTCTTAACAATTAGCTCCAAATGGAATAAACTTCCTTGAAGAGTTGTAAGTTCCCCCTCCCTGGGAATTTTCATGCAGAGACCAGATTATCTCTAGTGAGGACTCCTTTTATGTATGAGTTACATAAGTGAACCTCTGTTGTTCCTTCTATCTTTCAAATTCTGCGATTCTAGTTGCTCTTTTCCCATGAGTCCATTGGCCCAAGAGTTTGTGTTAACCAAGTTATCATCAATGAAACTTATTCTTTGGGAGTGAACAGGCAGCTCCAAACCTCCCAGTATATTTTAGGGCACATTTCAGTCACTGAGAATATATATTTTTAGTCTTCTCACCAAGATGCTGATGGGAATGGGCTCATAGCTCTAGCCCTGGGAAACACTGTAGAGGTCTTGGAGTTCAGACCTCTCATTTAACTTGAGTCTCATCAGATCTAATTTGAGGATTTTTTTTAACCTTTTGCTTGTCTATCCTCCATAGGGACATGCTTCCAAACTCCCTAAGATATACCAGAGGCTGAGATCCTCAAATTGATCAGGGTTAGGGTTAACTCCTTTAATCAGCTTCTGTATAAAATCTTAAGTAATTCACTTAGTTTCTCTAAGCCTGAGTTATTTTGTCTTTAAAATAATTATAGCATTTGTATTATATACTTCACAGGGTAATTGTAAGAAAACCTTTTTTATAATACATTAAAGTGCAAAAGAAAGGTCAGATATCTTAACATTCTATGCCCTAAAATCTTATCAAACATCAATATTCAGTATTATGATCCTGCCTCTCAGGGAGTTAGGCTTGCCCCTTAACCAGCTATTTATGGCTATCACATGGTGGTCCTCCCAAGCTCAACTCATGTAGAATTGGCTCTAAACAAAGCCCAACAAATAAAATGGCATCTGGGGCAACTGGGTTGCTCAGTGGCTTGAGAGCTAGGCCTAGAGACTGGAGGTCCTGGATTCAAATGTGACCTCAGACACTTTCCAGCTGTGTGACCCTGGGCAAGTCACTTGACCCCCATTGCCTAGCCCTTACCACTCTTCTGCCTTGGAGTCAAGACAGAAGGTAAGGATTTAAAATAAATATAATTGCATCTGAGGGTAGGCAAGGGGCTACCCTACTCCTGTTACTACTAATATTTTCTGATTGTTTACATGGACTTAGGGTCTACTGGTCCTTTCTAACCTCCAGTATCTTTGACCTTTTGATTCCTATTTGCTTAACTAGATCCTGACTACAACCCTCCATTTCATTACCCACCACCCATAGGTGCCTAGTGAACTTATAGTACTTCAACCTGATAACTGACAGATTTTGGAGTTCTCTTATAGAAGAAGGATAGTCATTTAAACCAATAATGTGCTTCTTTTTGCCAGTCTTAACACTCCTAAGACCCTAGCTTACTAAGTGCCTCTTACTCTGCATACCATACCTGGCTATTTACTATCTGTTTCCCAGCTCCTTCTGCTTTTGCTACTCCTTGACATCATTCTTGACCATTTCCTCTTCTTCTCTGGTCTCTGATGAAGGCTGTCCATTCTCACCAATCTGACTCTTCTAAATATGTCCTTACTCCAATTACCTCCTGTTTCTCCTAGTATAGTGCCTCCACTATCACTCCTTCTTTCTTTATCCATTGTTTCTTTCTTATTTCTTATCAATGTCCCAAGTCTCTGCTGGAATTCTTAAAATAAAAACTCAATCTTACCATTACAATGATCAACCTATATCCCCTACCTTCTTTTTCAGCTAAATTCTTGAAATGGTCATCTGCCTCCAGTTTTTTTTTTTCTCTCACTCTGTTCTCAAGCCTCTGTAATGGCTCTTAACCTCATAGCTCAGCTGAAACTGATCTTATCAGTTATCAGTGATCTCTTAATCACCAAATCTAATGGTTTCCTCTCAGTCCTGATGCTCCTTGACCTCTTTGCATCATTTGATATTCTTGACCACCCTCTCTTGTGGGATACTCTCTCCTCTCTGGATGTTTATGACAGTGCTCTGTCTAGATTTTTCTCTTAACTGTACAACCATTCTGTCTCAGCTTCCTTTACTAATTTATCATCCATGTCACAAGTTATTGACTGATCATATCCCAACATTCTTTCTCTGTGTGTGTGTGTGTTTCTGTCTCTTGCTCTCTCAGTCTCTGTCTCTTTCTCCTTTTTCTCTCTTTTTCACTATTCTTGGTGACCTCATCACCTTCCATGGGTTCAGTTACCATCTCTGTATAGATTACTTCCAGCTCTAATCTTTCTTCCATTTCCACATCACCTATTAGACATTTCCAATTTCATATCTCCTAGACATTTCATACTAAACACAGAAAAAATAGAATTACTTTATCCTCTACCTCTCCAGCCCCCTAGGCTTACTCATCTTTGGAACTTCCTTGTTACTGACTGAGGCATCAACATTCTTTCAATCACTGAGGCTGAGATCCTTGGAGTCCTCTTCATTTCATCCTGAACTTCTGAATGATTTGTCTTGCATCACAGAGATTAGTGACTATCCTAATATCTCATTCATTCTGCTTATCTTATTTTTGTCAAATCTTGCTATTTCTCCCTTGAGGGACTCTCCATAGGACCCTTTCTCTCTCTGCTCACCCAGTCTATCACCTTAGCTAAGATCACCTTACCTCATCTTCATCTTCCACACAATGATCAAAGTGATTCTCCTGAAGTACATTTCTGATTATATTACCTCCCTCTCCTTCTCAAAATATATTAGCTCTGTTTGCTTCTGGAATCAACTAAAATACCTCTATTTGACTTTTAAGAACTCTTTATAACATGGCCCCCTCTTATGAATTTTCTTAGACTTGGCTATCCAGTCTTGTTGGTCTACTAGCTCATCTATAATAAAATTATTTCATGCCTGGAATCTAGTCTTTTACCCCCACCTCACCTTCTATCAAAACCTGTCACCTGCTCAACCCAGTCGTTAGTGTACCCCTCTCTAAAAATGCCTTTCATCCAAATGAATACATTGTAAGTATTTATTAAATATTCATATTTCTCCCTTATGAGAATGTAAGTTTCTTGAGGGCAGAGAATAGTTAACTTGTTTTTGTATCATCCCTAGAGATTAATGCAGCTTCTGACACTGTCTGATGATTGGCAGGCAGCCAGGTATAGTGGTTGGGATAGTGTACTTGGAATTCAGGAATTACTAGATTCAGACTCTGCTCAAAATGTACTTTGTGACTGTAGCAAAGTCACATAACATCTCTGAATCCTCACCCCAAAATGGGGTATGTGTTTACTTGCACTTGAACTTACAGGATTAGTATGGAGATCAGAGACAATGTAGAGGACTTTGCAAATGTTAATTTATCAGTTGTTAATATCAACTCAATGGATGGCAGAAAATCCACAAACATTCAATAAAACTTTATTAAACATCTTTGAAGCAGGCACTGTGCTGAGCTCAGAATTCCAAATAATAGACTTGGGAGATTTTTAGTGACCTCAGTTGAGTTATATTTGAAATAGCTTCTTTCTCCCCTTTCTCAATCTACTCCCTGTCTTGGGCTGTGTAATAAATATAAAGAGTGAGAAGCCATACTGTTCTTGCCTTCAAGCTCTCCCCAATCTAGACACAGAACACATGAAGTCTTGATAGAAAACAGGATTAAAAATCTATTTGGGAAATATAAGATTTAAACCTGGCAAGAAGAATGAGAAATGCCATGAAATCAGAGAATCCTAGATTATTAAAACTGAAAGAAGTCTTTTCTTTCCTTTTATCTTACATGAAAAGAAACTAAGACCTAAAGAGGGAAGGAGATAGCACTTGTATAATACCTATTATGTTCCAGACGTTGTACTAAGAATTTTATAAACATTCAATTCTCATATTGTAATATGGGAGCTCTACTGAGATGTCCATTTTATAGTTGAAGAAAGTGATGCAAAGTCCCCTTGCCCAGAATCTGTATTTGAACTCAAGTCTTTCTGACTTTTGGTCCAATGTTCTATCTCCTGTATCACCTGGTTTGCTTGAATAAGACCATATACTAGTATGGCTCATGCCCAGGTATTCTTCTCTAAATCCATCACTTATACTACCATACTGCATCAGAAAATTTGAGGAAAAGTTCATTTCTAAGTGAGAGGGAGGCAAAGAAAAATTTTAAAAGACATGGAATTTGAGCTGGGACTTATTATGAAGATGGAGTGTCAATAAGCAGAGATGGGAGCTTAGACAAAGCATTAGAGACACAATGAAATCACAATTGAGAGAAATCTCTGGACATTTGCCCTGGGAAGGGTTTATGAAATATGGAAGTTATCACCTTGGGCTGTCTCCTGAGCCTATTGTCTAATGTTTTAAAGTGATTTACTGGATTTGCACCCAAAACAGGCTGAAGTGATTCATATGAAGCTGTTGGAGAAAGTGTAGGCATCTGTCAAAATCATATCCAAATAGCAAGGAAATCAAATCAGTTGATACTTAAAGAAATTAATTCAGACTGTTTGCTGGAAGGTTAAATACTAAAGCTGGAACTTAAACACTTTGGCTTCAGAAGGAGGAATGCAAGAGTCACTGGAATAGCCCCTGAAGTTGGGAAAGATTGAAGGCAAAAGGAAAAGGAGTCAGCACAGGAGGAGTTGGAAAGATAGTGTCAAGGAAACAATGACTATAAACTTGGAAAGACTTAGAGAGATAATAGAGGAATGAAGAGCCTAACATGCTATGGTCAGAGGGATCACAAAGATTCAGACAAGACTGAATGACTAGACTTTGTTTTCTGAAAGCTGACTTTCCAGGCAAGTGCCAGATCTTTGCCCAGAGAAGAAGACTCAATCTTTTGGCACTAATCCTTGTCTCCCTTGGAAACAGTGCCTTAGGCGAAAAAGCACTCTGGCTATCTTTCTTTGATCCAGAAGGCTCTTTCCAGAGTCACTCTGGGAAATATGCATCTGGAATCCTATAATTCCATGGTTCCCTGACCTTTATGTTGTGCTCTGATTGCTTATAGTCACATTTCAGGCACCTAGTGAAGACTTGGTGTTCAGCAACTCAAGTGAAAGGTCTCTGGAGGATAGGCTGCGTCACATCTGTTTCTCTGCCCAAGTAATATATGGCCATCTTCATGGCCTTGGGCAACATGGTTCTCAAGAGATGGGAACTGGAAGCAAACACCTGATTTAATTCAGGCAGACAGATATTAAAGTTTCATCTACACATATACTTAAAGCTACATTGTGCGAAAAGTTCATGATCAACATCCAAGCCTTTATCAATGAGTCAATCAGCATGGATTTATTAAATACTATGTTCCAAGGGCAGTCATCTTTCTGAGTTCAAATCCAGCCTGGGATACTCACCAGCTGTGGGACCCTGGACAAGTCACTAAACTCTGTTGGTTTCAGGTTCCTCATCTATAAATTGTTCAATTTATAGTTAGATTGAATATTTAAATTGTTGGTCACAAGGGATTTACTTTCTAAATCCCAAAATGAATTACTAAAGTAAATGTAATTTATAGTAGTTTATTTTTACAATAGAGGGAAGATATTAAGGAACAGATAAAAGAGAGAGAGAGGGAGAGAGAGCTTTGGCTTCCTCAGAGCCAGGTAGAAGTTCTAAGCCCCAGCCAGGGGAAAGGAGTCTCAAGAAAATGGGCCTTTCCCAGAGGTTCACAGCTCCAGAAAGCTCAAGGAAACTAAGTCAGCCTTTCACTCACCAAGGTGACTGTCTAAAAGGAAAGTATTCTAAGGTCTCCTGCCAGAGCTCCTCCAGGGGTCCAGTTCCACAGCCAAGTGTCTTCACTCCAAGTCTGAGTGTCTGTCTTCCAGTCTCTCCTCAAGTGTTGCCCTTCACTGCAACTCTGAGTGACTGACTGATTCTTGATTGATCCATAGATTCTTCTATTTAAAGACCTTTTCCTCTTGTGTCACCTCCCCTAAACTTTTACATCTGCCAATTAGAGCAGGTGCTTCTCTCCAGGACTGCCCACTAAATGTATGAAATGGGTGTTCACACCTTTTGTGGTTAGTTAACACCTTTTTATAGTTAAAATGGGTAGATCTACTTTAAATAACGAGTTAACACTTTGGGAATTAATAGACAGGAGATTACAATTTAATCTTTACAATAAAGGAAGAGTTAAATACTTTTATTGTTACAATCATGTGAGAGCCAAATCCAATCTTTACAAAATGCATTGGAGAAGGACATGACAAACCACTTCAATATCTTTGCCAAAAAAAACAAAAAACAGAAACAAAAACAAACCCAAAGGAGTCACAAATAATTAAACATGACTGAAAATGAATAACAATAATGTGTTAAGTATTCTGCTAAATGTTGGGAATACAAAGGAGTAAATTCGTCCATGGTAGCTCTTGGACTATATCTATGGAGGTGCTATTATATAAGGAAAAAGGAAGTGGGAAGACTAATTAGCAGGATAATGCAATAGTCTATGTCAATTAGTCATTCAGTATGTATTAAAAGCCAACTCTATGTGCCAAGTACTGAGGATATAGAGAAAGGCAAAAGATAATGTCCCTTTCAGGTTAAATGCTGTGAGTGTTATGGCCAACTTCCATTAATGGCTTTCCCCATCCCAAACCTCTAACTTTGATCATGATATCCACCAACACCCATCAATTCTACCCCACCACATCTTCTTACCCTTCCAAGATTTTCCTTATCAAATAATGTTTAGTCTATGACTATGCTACCATCACAAAAAGCCAAGGACTGTGTTAGGTATTGACTCCAGGATATTGGGACTATTGGGGATACAGAAGATGAAATAACCTCTGCTCTAATATTCTGAAAAAACTCCTCCTAGTTATGGTATTATTGAAAATCTACATATTTATTTGGGGGTGATGAAAGCCCAGTGATATCCTTGGTGTTGACTGACCTTAGGTGATATGGTCAAAAGAGAATTTCCTCCTCACTCAGGACCTCTGACTTTTACACCAAGCTTTGAAATCTTCATCCTCATTTCTCCACCTATGAAATGAGTCAATGGAACTAAATGACATCTAAGTTCCTTTTTACCTATTTGGTGATTCCTTCTTTTGTTACCTATAAAATGAGCATAACACATGCACCACTGACCTTGTGAAGTTATTTAAGGATTAAATTGGAACATTGAATGGGCAAGCACTTTAGAAAGCGTTTAATATTGACTGATTCTAAGGGGTTATAATTATTGGTCACCTGACCATCAAACATTGCCAAAAAGGAAATATATGAACTCATAACAACCATTTGCCTCAGTTGTGTATTATATTATCATGAAATTAATGCATCTGTGGGGGATCAAGGCAGGCAGAATGATATTGCTGTGACTGACCTATTATTATCAGTAGATTACATTTTACATGGAAATTAAATGAATTCTGTCAGAGCTCTGGGGTGAGGGAGAGTAGAAAATGGCTCACTGTGTAGCTTGCATAGCTGGAGAGACAACACGTGGAGATAAAGAGACCTGTTTGGGGGAAAACAAGGCGTGGGCTTCGAGTTTGAAAGATGCATTCATTACACAAATGCTTGAAATAGGAAATGTGTGTGGGAAGAAACGAGGAGATGAAAGAGGAAAGGACTAATTATTACTACCATTGCATATGTGTATTAGTTTATTTATATAATGTGTTCAACTTCTTCTGGAAGGAAAATGTTAGTCATTTCTTGGGGGTTGAGGGGCAGAGATTAAGTGAAATACGGCATCCAGAATGAACAAAGTATTATCGTCATCCTGGACAGGTCATGTTGGAACTAAAAGAGTCACATCCAGATGCCACAGTTCAGGAAGGACATTGATAGAAAAGGAAAGTGAAACCATGTGAAATGGGGATTAAGTCAAGTTACTGGAGACATTTAGCCTGAACAAAAGATAACCTAGCAAGTATATGATCTCCATCTTCAAGTATCTGAAGGACGATTACCTGCAAGAAACTAAAGAATGGGTTTGACAATGCCAACTTCCCCCTCACACACACACACACTCAACAGACCCCAGAGGTGTTCTTTTCCCTTCGATGAAATATAAATTCCTTTTGGGGGCATTTAAAACCTTTTCCAAAATTAGTCCTTCCTAACTTTCTAGTTTTTTTTTATCTTATTCCACTCTCTATACTCAATGATCTAATTACATTTACTCATTTACTGTTCTCCGAACCCAAAACTCAATCTTCTGACACAGTATCTTTTCACTGGCTATTTCCCATGCCTGGAATACTTTTCCTCCTCACATCTTCCTCTTGGTTCCCATCAGGACTTGGATCAAACCCCACCTACGGGACATCTCTTCTCATCCTCCCAGCTATTTGAGTTTCCTCTTCAAGATTACCTTCTATTTAAATATATCTTACATGCACTTCTCCAAATGTCACCCTTACCACTGCAATGTTAGTTCCTCAAAGTCACACCCTATGCTTTTGCCTTTCTTTCTATCTGCAGTGCATGGCACAGGACCTGGCACTCAAGAGAGAATAGATTGTTTGATCAAGAAGAAGAAAAAAACCTTAGATAGATGGACAGAAGTTATAAAGAGAAAGATTTTAGTTTAGCAATATGGCAGACTTTCTAGCTCCTATATCAATCTAACTATGGACCAATTGATCCAACTTTCAAAGCATCTTGCCAAAATTAAACATTATATAAAGGCCATTATAATTATGATTTTGTTACTGAATGTGCTCTTATACGAGCTTGATAATCATTTGTTGTGGATATTGAAAGTATTTTTGCTTCAGGTAGGAGTTGGACTAGATGGCATCAAAGGTTCCTTATAACTATGAAGATTCAGTGGCTTTTATGACCCTTCATCTGGAATGTGCATTACCACAGTTCTCTCACTTAAAAAGCTTCTCTTCTACCCTGGACTAAAATATAGTAAGTACCATGATTAATACAGTTTTAGGGGGAAATGTCACTCTACATTAAACAGAACATTATTAGGAAGAGAGAGAGAGAGAGAGAGAGAGAGAGAGAGAGAGAGAGAGAGAGAGAGAGAGAGAGAGAGAGAAAGAGAGAGGGTGGGGGGTAGCTACTTCTATCATTGATCTTAAAGGATATTCTAATTCATGGTAGGACAAGGATGGATCACATGATTACAGAGGTGGAAATTAATTTTTCAGGTCACATTATCATTGAAAACCAGATTTGGAAGGGTCATCAGTGGCAAGTCCAAATCTTGTGTCTTAAAAGGTGCATGGAGCTAGTGAAATGCAGGTTGTCTGATGAGTCTGCTTATTGTGATGAGGCAACTTGATGATTCATCAAATCTACTTGATGAGAGTTCAGGGCATACTTTTATCAGTGGGGACACTTCCCAAGGAGACAGACATGCCCTATCTCTTTCACATTTTTTCTGTAGCTGATTTTTCTCAGAATTGTTGCTCTCCTTCATATATCCATTCTAGATAAACAAACCTCCTGGCTATTTTCCAAATATCGCGTTCTATCTTCTGTGTCTGTTTTTACACAGCTCTTGCCAATATCTGGAATATATCCCTTTCTCACCTCTGTCTTATAGAAGTCCCAGATTGCTTCACATCTTAGTTAAGGATAACTTTTTGTAGGAAGTCTAATCTAATCCTCCCATATCCCTATTTGTTAAAGCTCTCTCCTCTGGAAATTGTTTTCTACATAATTTTTATGAATTTCTTTATTTTCGTGTGATTTTATCCCAGTTGAATAAGAGCTTCTTCAAAAGCTAGACAAGGGCAAGAACTGATTCATTTTTGTCTTTGCATTCCCAGCATATTACCAAGTGATTTTTTTTTACTACAATGCTTCATTTCTTAATACTTCTCCATTATGGTCCACCAAGCTTTTCATCCTGAAAAATCACTTTAGCCCTGAAACACACCTTTGCAGTACCCTCTCCCCTTGAGACCTCAACTTTCAGGAGACTCCATTGAAGAAAGATGCAGGAGCTAGACATCTCATCATTCTTCAAGAGGCTGAAGTACTCTGAACTTCAACATCATCCCCTTCACCCATTTAACTTTTCTTTATGTGTTGTGTTCCTCATTTAAAAGTGATCTTCAGGGGGCAGCTGGGTGATTCAGTGGATTGAGAGCCAAGTCTAGAGACAGTAGGTCCTAGGTTCAAATCCGACCTCAGATACTTCCCAGCTGTGTGACCCTGGGCAAGTCACTTAACACCCATTGCCTAGCCCTTACCACTCTTCTACCTTGGAACCAATACACAGTATTGATTCTAAGATGGAAGGTAAGGGTTAAAAAAAAAGTGATCTCCATAAGGTTTATGCCTTTCATTATGTTTAAATTTGTATTTCTAGAGTGTAGCACAGTGTCTGGCAAACAGTAAGTGATTAATAAATGTTTGCTGATTGACTGACCCAATCCTGGGCATTTATTATATATAATAAGTGACAGAGAAAAATACTCATGTTATATAGGTGTGGGAATTCTATATATAGTATCTATATCTATATCTAAATCTATATATAGTATCCATGTCTTTGGGCTCTATCATTCTTTACTCTTGATTCACATTTTAAAGCACTTTTTCTTCCATCCTCACCTATCCTATCTTTGAATCAAAGTCAGCACATAGAAGAATATATGTTGCATTTATTTAGATTGTTTAATCAAGTACTTTGTAAAATTTCTCTATATTAAGTCTGCATGCCACACTAATAACTCCACGTGATTTCTGCTTGTAAAGAAACACCTTATTTAGGATAATTCTTTAGAAGAAAGTCTCATTTAGAATTATATTTGACCATTTGGGAGTTGTCTAAATTCTCTATATGATTGGGAAACTCCCTGTGGCTTCTATGATTCTTCATTTCTGTGCTCTGACATTTTATGCTCTAAGGTCATTCTCAGACATAGAGATAAAAAATAAGTTCTCACTGTTGGGATCCTTTTTTTGTCTCAGTTAAAGTCGCTTAATTTTAAGTAATTTTTACATGTAATTTTGTGGAATGCTAGACTTGGAAGTGACATATATAGAACAAATAATTATGCAGGGGTTAGGATATGTTTTTGTGTCATTTTTTTTAGGATGCCCATTGAAGTCTAGGAAAATCTTAGAATAATGGTTTTAAATGCATAAAAAACATAGGAAATAAAACATACAAGATTATGAAGGAGACAAATTTATATTGAACTTTTTTAAGTTAAGAGCCCTTGATATAGAATTTCTAGGGCTTCAAGAAAATTTAATAACCAACTAATTAAACCTTTTTTTCACATGAGAAAACTGGAGCTCAAAAGAAAGCACCTCATTCAGGGTCACATGGAATTCAAACTCAGGTCTGAGATTCCAAGTCTAGTGCTTTTGCCATCATATTATTTTGCTCATTTGCATCTAACCAGACTCATATAATATACTATCAAATTGATAATATAGTACTTTATCCTACTGGCTATTCTTCTGACCTATCCCTCTTTGCCCAATTAGCATTATTCTTAGTTATCAAATTGATCTTCCTTGGTCATGTTACCCTGTCACACAAACTCCAGTGGCTCCCTATCACCTTTAGGATAAATATAAAATCCTCTGTTTGGCAATAGAAAGCCCTTTACACCCTGATTCCTTCCTGGTTTTAGGAAGCCCTAAAACTCCTTTTTTGTTCAATGCCCTACTTTTTCCCACTTTCTTAATTCCCTATGTATTCCATGATCCAATAATAGGATCTTCTTATCTTCTTCAAACAAACCACTCCATCTTTAGGTTCTGAGTATCTTCATTGATTATTTTTCTAGTAAGGAATGCTTTTCCTCATTGTCTTCATTTCTTGACTTTCTTCCCTGACATCCCAAGGATCTCCAAGTCTAAGTTAAAATGCTGCCATCTTTAAGAAGCCATTCCTGATCCCCCTTAATTTAACATTAACATGCCTTCCCTTTCTTGATTATTTTCAATTTTTCCTATATATATATATATATATATATATATATATCTTCTTTGTTCTTAGTTGTTTTTCTCTCCCAAACTATCTTTTTATTTTTTCTCAGATAATACACAGATACAATTTTTAACAATTATTTTCTAACATTTTGAAATCCATGTTCTCTCTCTCCCTCTCTCATTCCCTCCTCCATATGAAGGCAGGTAATATGATTTTGGTGGTATATATATTATATATATATATATGGTGGTGGTAGTAGTCTCTCGGTAACCGAGGATGACGATTTTCTTTGTGTGTTTTTGTGCACAAAGACACGTGTGCGTGAAGATATAAGTGGAAAAGTCGATGCACAGAGACAGTCCCATTCTCTCTCTCGGCGTTGGAAGCCTGGGCCCATTGCCACGAAAAGTCATTACACCTGGAGACTTCCTCAGCTGCATTGGATGGCCATGTTGTCTTTTGTGCTCCAACATGCCCTAAGCACTCCACAGTGCTTTGCTGCGTCGCCCTCTCAGCCGTTGAACGTTCTTGTTGGTTTCTTCCGCCTGTTCCGCCAAAGCAGTCTTCACATACTGGGTGAACAAAGCCCTGGTTCACCAGGGGTCAATGACCCGATGGCTACCCTCACAAGGTTTAGCTGGCCTGTCAAAGCCGTTGCCCGGGGTGTGGCCACTGCCACATGCTAGCAGCTACTAGGAGCCACAAGTGAGAGCTGGGTGTCAGGTGAGGGTCAGAGGCTGGAGAGCTGCCCTAGGAGGGCATGACAAGCCCTCCATACCAAAGATATTACTCCTCCCTGAGCACCCAATACACCTATATATATATATATATATATATATATATATGTTATCATACAATACATATATATATATATGTTATCATACAATACATATTTACACATTTATTATGCTGTGAAACAAGACACATGTCCCTTATACTGGAGAAAAATTCATGAAAGAAATAAAATTAAAAATGCTCTTCTTCAATCTGTATTCAGACTTCATCAGTACTTTCTTTAGTAGTAGAGGATCTTCTTCATTATGAGTCCTTCGGAGTTGTCTTGGATCCATGCTTCGTTGATAACAGTTAAGTCATTCACAGTAGATCATGCTCTATTGCTGTGTGTGTACAACATTTTCCTGGTTCCACTTACTTTACTTTGTCTCACTTCATATAAGTCTTTACAGACTTTTCTGTGATAATCTAAACTGTCATTTCTTATGACAAAATAATATTTAATTATAATCATATGCCACAAGTAGTTCAGTCATTTTCCCAACTGATGGACATTTCTTCAGTTTCCACTTCTTTACTACTACAATAAAATCTGCTATAAATGTTTTTGCACAAGTGGGTCCTTTCCCCCATTTTAATTTCTTTGAGATACAGATCTTGTAGTGGTATTGCTGGATCAGAGTATGCACATTTTGATGGCCCTTTGGCCATGGTTCTAGGTTGTTCTCCAGAATGATTGCATCAGTTCACAACTCCACCAACCTTGTATGAGTATTCTAATATTTCCATATCCCTTCCAATATTTATAATTTCCCTTTGTTGTTATATTAGCCAGTCTGATAGATCTGAAGTAGTAACTGAGAATGATTTTAATTTGCATTTGTCTAATTTATAGTGATTTTAAGCATTTTTCATAAGACTAAAGTTATTTTTCATTTCTTCATCCGAGAATTGCTTATTCATATTCTTTGACTTAATGTCAATTGCAAAATGCTTTGTGTTCTCATAAATTTGACTTAAGACTCTCTGTATTTAAGAAATAAGGCCTTTATTTGCTGGAATTTTTTTCCCTCAGATTTGTTGTTTGATTTTTAATCTTGCTTGTAATTGATTTTGTTTGAGCAAAATCTTTAAATCTAATATGTAGTCAAGTTCATAATTACTTTCATATCATCTCTCCATTTGACTGTGAGCTCCCTGAGAACAAGGGTTATCTTTTGTTTTTCTTTGTACCCCCCAGAGTTTAGTGAAGTGCCTGGTATGCTGCAGGGACTTAATAAATTACATTTAAAAGTTCTTGTTACTGATGTTATCTCAACAGCCAAATAACATGGACAAAACTTCACACCCCTGTCACAGATAAGGAAACTGGGTCCAAAACTTGTTTGTTTTCATACTGTAATTGTTTTAGGGAAGATTTAAATTGGATATTCTCCTAATTTCAAGGTTAGCACTCTTTTGAGGGCACTACTTTTTCCTATCTACAGATATCCATTTCTCCTCAAAAAGTATTATTTCCACAGAATGTGGATGAATGTCAGCAATTGTGGAAGTCCATATTGGTAAGAATGTGTAGTTGAGAATTCAAAATCCTATCCTTGAGAGCCCTGGAAGTTAGATTACCCATTGGGTACTGAACCTAGAGTCAATAGACATGTACTTAGCACCTGCTACATTGTAGGCACTGTGTTAAATTCTGGGGATACAAATAAAGGGGGAGGAAATAGTACTTGCCTTTGAATAAACTCAAACCCTCCCAGTGATTCCCCTTTCCTTTCTCTTAATCATGGGGTATCATGCCTCTTGTAGAAGGGATAATAAGATTTATTTGGTTATAGAAACAGTCAGATTGTTCAATGGTTAGAATTGTCAGATTGTTCAATGGTTAGAAAGCTGGACCTATGTTCAAACTGGTCTAGCATACTTCATAGCTATGTGACTCTGGGCAAGTCACTTAACTCCAAATGCCTAGTCCATATTGCTCTTCTGTCTTGGATCTAATCCCTATTATCTGGATCTTTAATTTAAATTTTTGTTCATCTCCTGAGACAAAGAAAGAGCTCTTGGTTTCGGACTTGGTGGGAAGAAGGTCAAGCTTCCCTGGGAACATAAAACTAATTACAGTTCCTTTCCTCAAACCCAGAATTTTGATCAGAATGGAAAGATGAAAGACAAGTGACCTGGGATATTTAGCTTAGTTCTGTTCTTTTAATCCCAGGTGCTAGGTCAAATGGCTAGAAGTCTGAAGAGGAAAAACAAACAAATCAAATAAATCAAAACCCCAGTGTGAAGTCAGGAAAATCTAAGTCCAAATAGAACTCTAGACATATACAACTTTTTCTGTCTCTGCTTCTTCATCAGTAAAATGGTAGTAATGATGACACCTACCTCCTAGGTTATTGTAAAGCTAAAATTAGAACATATTTACAAAGGACTTCAACATTTTTAAAGTAGTCTGTAAATGTTAAACACTATTATTATTAATTATTGTAAAGGAAAACTACAATGTTCTGAAAAAAGTATAAACAATTTTAGAGATAGTTTTTGACTGAGATTTTCTTTTAGTAATGAGTTATATCCCTTGAGGTATTCAAGAGACAATTATATTTCTTGGAAATGTAAACAGGGTTCACCACTGGTCCAACAGTTGCTTTAGATCATGTCATGTTACCCCCAACTCTGAACAAAAGAACAGTGACTGAGGATCAGAGCACCTGAATTTAGTCAGAAATAGCTCTGTCCCTGTGATGAAGTCCTATCCACTCTTATTGGCCTCAGTTTCCTCATCTCAAATATAAACTAAAATAGCAAATAGGTTAGATAGTCTCTAAGGTACCTTCCAGCTCTAACATTTAATGATTCTATGACTGTCCTGGGAATGAGGTGAACAGATATATCTTTGGACTTTGTTGTCCAATTGTTTTTGATCAGTTGCATTTCCCCGATCAATACTTTTTTTTTTTACTTTTTAAATTAGCAGAAACCGGGGTCACTGGTCAAGAGTTCCAGCTCTTGTGTGTATGTGGAGGGGAAGCCCCTGACAAATGGGGGTCCTTTGGTACTGCATTTCACATTTTATTGGATCGTGTTACGATAAAGCAATTTTGGTCTGAGATTGAACATTTCATTTCTTCTTTATTAAATTTCCCAATTGTTCTTTCACCAGAAGTGCTCCTATTGGGCAGTAATAGTAGTTTCATTTGGAGAACTCACTCTGGGATAAAGAGATGGGTGGGCATATTGGGGGAGGGATGGCATACACCATCTTGGGAATGCTATCTAACAACAGGAGACAGTATCAGCATTTTTGAATGCTGATTGTTCTTTGTGATGAATGTTTATAAAGAATGAAAATGTGCTGTGACTGCACAGATTTTCTGCATGCATATTTGGAGAACATGGTTGAATGGTATCAGGCTGTCTGCTTTTACATGGTTTGGTCTTGATTATACCCATATTGTTAGTGTTAAGATATTGTCCCTTCTCTGATCAATCTTGTTTTCTGTTAGGAGACTTAACAACACATTTTTAGATGGAAGTCTAGCTGGTTAGTTAGAGACAAACTCTTAACTTTTTCATGCCATCAAAGGTGACCTGGATCTGCATAAACTCTGGGATATGGAGTTTTTGTTCATCTCCTGACACAAGGAAATAGTTCATCCATTGTAGTTTGGTTGGAAGGGTGGAGGGAAAGGATTAAAAGGACCCTGTGTGGAAAAGAAGCTCAAACACATAGAATTGTTTGGCAGAGTTTCCCCTGGCACATGGGACAGAAGATAGTTTGATCAGCTCCTTACCTCAAATCCAGGACTGTGGGGAAACTGGAGAAGGAAGAACTAAAGAGACAGGTAGTGTAGTTAAAGTTTTTTTTGTTTTTGTCTTTTCAATTCCAAATGCTAGGCTAGGTGGCTAGAACTCTGAAGGGGGAGGGAAGAACAAACAACCCAAATCAAACTACAATGACAACAAAGAAAACCAAAACCCTAGACACAGAAAAACTAGCTATGCTTATGCCTTTTCATTGCCCAACTACAGTTGGGTGTGCCTGGCACCCATTTTTTGAATAAGTTTTTTGTAGTGTTAAAGATTACATCTAACTGATCTAAGTTTATTTCTCACAATCACCTGTGGTTGATTTGACCCTATTCACCGTGTCCATTACATTTCCTCACACCCCTTCATCTTTTCATGAGATCACAGAACAATTATGGGAGTCATAGAAGAGACTGACTTGTCTGAGCATGGCTCTAAAATCCCAACCTCCAATACATTTTGTTAAAGAATTATTATATATGTTGTAACTCTTCCTCCCTCTCTCTAAGTTGGGGAACAATTGTAAGTCATTTCTATGTTCCTATGATATGTCATACTTTGTATATTCCCAAGGGAAGAATTAGTATGCACTTGAACCTTCAAATCTGCCATATAAGACCATGGTCATAATGTGATAACCACTAAGGTTATAGTAGAAAATTCCCTTGTCAAAGATATGTACTCCCCAGAGGACACGGAAATATAGGTCCATGTCCCTTGAATTGAATATCCTGAGATATTGACCCAGACATGAGCAGATAGAGTCTCCCACCAAGACAGAGATGGCCAGAGTATCAGGTGCTACTTGTCCTAACTCATTTGCTTTCTTCACCCACTGAGGTACTTCTGTGCAATGACTTGCCAATGAACCTGGGAAGGAGTCAGTGAGGCTTATCAACACTGGACAATACTAGTGTTGAATTATAGAGTGATGGTCCTGCTATTTCTCAGCAGGGTTTCTGACTGGTCTAGAATCCTGAGTACAGATGAGACTTATGGAAAGCTGTTTTCAGTCTCCCAGAGCTATATCCCAGAAAATTAGCCCAAGTCCTGGTTTGTCTTATTTCTTGTTAATGGCACATAGTCAAACCAAAAACCCAATCATGAAACTGGGACATCTGGGAAAAACCATGAATAGACTCCAATTTTAAGGCTATAAGAATTTATTCAATGATCATAAATTCTTTGAGGTCATGACTTGATATTAAGAATTTAAATCCTTATATAAGGTGCCATAGCCAATCCATTTCCCAATGATACCACAAACTTCTATAAATGGGGCTTCAGAACGGATTGCTATCCAGAAATTGGTAGTACAAAGGTAGAAAAAAATACCTCTCATCCCTGAGAGTAATGTGGGAGTATAGAGATATTTGATCCAGAAGGTAGAATAAATTCACATCTATGTATTTTTAAAGATACACATAGACAAGGTCTTTAATACACAAACTCAGTAGAACAATGGGGACCTCAAGAAATGAACAGAAACATCAATGGGGAGACTAGATCTCTAGGTCTTCCCAGGATATGTGGGATAAACAGGCAAGAATAAGCCCCATAGAAGCAACAAGCAAGAAGAAAACTGAAAGAGTAGACTTATAGGATAAAGTAAGAAGGGGGGGCTGAGCTGTGGAAGAGTTGAATGAGATAGAAGGAGGCCACTGGCTTTCCACAAATATTTCACTGCAAAAGAGTTGGGTTACTGGTTGAATCCAACTCTCCAAGCATTAGGGGAAATTACAATAAATGAACAAATACATATGCACTCAAACAAATTAATGAATTAGTAAATAGATACATAAATACATATATTAATGAAGGAATAAATTTATATTAGCTCTTACCTAATTTCCCCAGTGCTGCTGTTGCTGAGCTCCCAAGAACCACATTTCTTTAAATATGTATTTCATAGATTATGTGTATGTGTTCCTTTAAGAACTCCCAGGTATAACTCCATTCTACCTTCTGGTTCAAGGTTCTAAATTGCTCTGAGGGTTGAGAGGAGAATACTTATCACTCTGAATCACTCTGCACCACAAATTCTAGGATATCAGGCAGTTCTCAAATCCCTATTACAATTCAGTTGCTCAAGGACTAATGCTTTCATCAGTCTGGGTACCCACCCTATATATATAGAACACAGGTTCTCTATTTCTTTGGAGGTTGTCCTTGAAAGCTGTTGTGTCTTAGAAATTCATTAGCCTATTGCCATTATGGCAGCAAAGTCCCTTTAAATCTATAGACCTTACCTGAACCTCTAACCTGGTCCTTAAATGATAAACCTTAACTAAGTTTTTGTTGTCCTTGTTCAGTTGTGTCTGACTTTTCATGATCTCAATTTGGATTTGTTTGACAAAGATTCTGGAGTGATTTATTATTTTTTTTAAAACCCTTACCTTACATCTTGGAGTCAATACTGTGTATTGGCTCCAAGACAGAAGAGTGGCAAGGGCTAGGCAATGGGGGTCAAGTGACTTGCCCAGGGTCACACTGCTGGGAAGTGTCTGAGGCCAGATTTGAACCTAGGACCTCCCGTCTCTAGGGCTAGCTCTCAATCCACTGAGATACCCAGCTGCCCCCTTTGGAGTGATTTATTATTTCTTTCTTCAGTTCATTTTATAGAGGAAGAAACTGGGGTAAATAGGGCTCAGCAATATATCCAGAGTCACAGAGCTATTAAGTGTCTGGAGCAAAATTTGAATTCATGAAAATGAGTCTCCCTGACTCTACATCCAGTATTCTATCCACTATGCCACCTATCAGTCAACTGAGTTTACACTTCAAAACCTTTCCCTCTCAATGAGACCTGATGAAACTTGAATTGCTTTAGAATACCTTTCAGAGTCTCAGGTTATCACCTTTCCCCAGTAAGGAATGTGAGGGAGAATCTGGTTCAGAGCTAAAACCTAGATTTGATATCAGGAAGATCTGAGTTCAAATCCTATTTTCAGATACCAAATAGCTGTGTGATACCAAGAAAATCCCCATTCTTAGCCTTAGTTTCCATATTTATACAATGGCGATAATAATAGCACCCCTCCCCTAGGATAGTTGAAATTAATAATAAGTATGAATAAGTAATAAGTATAAAATATGTTATTACAATTATATTCATTATCAATATGCCTAATATTGACCCTGTTAATAAGATTCTTCAAATCATTCTTCAGCAGAATTATGGAGATATGTGATACCTAGATTTTATCCAAATGTTTGATAAGGTATTAATTGCTATTCTTATGGAAAAAATGGAGAAAAGTGAGTTAAGGGAAGTTAGGTGCTCATGTAAGATGCAGGTGGATGTTGAGACTTTACAGCAAGGAAATCATTAGTGGTAGTCTCTTGGTGACCGAGAATGACTATTGTCTTTGTGCATTATCATCTAGGATATCATCTAGGAAATCATTCCTTAGAATAACTGACATTCCAATATCTATTAGGTTGCCTTAGGAATTACTGGGTTCTCTTTCACTAGAACTCTTCATGCAAAGATTAGATTACCATTTGTTGGATATGTGTAATATGAATTTTTCCATGTTTAACTTAGACTAATTACTGAGGCTCTTTACATTTCTGAAATTTTATAATTCTTTGGAAATATATGACAAATAATAATTATTTTACCAATAATTGATATTATCATTTTCTAAAAATTCCATGGAATTTAAATTTTAAAGTTATATTTCTATATCTAGTTTTCTAGGTTGAGAAAAGCAGATAGATGATTCAGTAGATAAAACATGCAATTTAGGATTACAAAGGCCTGAGTTCAACTCACTTCAAACACTTGATAGTTTGTGATCTGACAAATCATATAACCTGTCTGCTTCAGATGCCTCATCTGTAAAATGGTAATAATAATACTACCTACCTCTCCTGATTAGGAAGATAAAATGAGATCATATTGACAGGGTAATTTGCAAACTTTATTGTACTATGTAAATATTGTTGTTATTTATTATTATTATCTGATTTTATCCTAATAGGCCTGATTATACCTTCCATTTTTATATTATTTATATGTGACATTAGTATAATATATGTTATAAAACATATGATATATATATATATATGATTTTATACTATTTTATACTGTACTAGAAAACTAGCACCTTGCATATGTGAAACAGTTTTTGTCTACTATGTTATATATAAAATATGTAGTTGATATTCATCTTATTTTATGATTTATGCATTATATATATATATATACATATTTCTCATTTTGTCCTCACAACAAAACTATGGGAGGTAGGATAGTGGATTAATATGAGGAAATGTGACATCAGGAAGATGTATGACTTGCCCAAGGACACATGACTCTTTGTGTAAATGACTGGAATTACAAATGTTAAAATTAAGATCTTACCATTATATATAACTTTGAGGTTTAGAAAGATGAAAAGGGACTCTCTCAGCAAATGTGGCATGAATGAAGATTAGGAAAAGGAAAGTGAGAGGAATCAATTGAGAATGTAGCCTCATAAAAGCCTAGAGAGAAGGTGTCAAGTAGAAGAAGGTGGCAAAAATGTCAAAGACTGCAGAGTGGTCAATAAAGATGAGGACCAAGAAAAGATCATTGAATTGGGCAATCAAGAGATCAGTATTAACTTCAGAGATAGCGATTTTAGTTGAATGAAAGACAGATTGTAGACAGTTAAGTAGAAAGGTGAAAATATAAATAGAAGCCCCAAGAGATGAGCTTCTCAGAGATGTTAGTCACAACAAGAAGTTTAGGGACAATCATTATCAGCATGAAAAGTTCACAGAAGGTTTTTTTGAGGATGGGGGAGACATGGACATGTGTGGAGGTAGTAGAGAAGCAGCCAGTATACAGGGAGAGATAGAAGATAAGTAAGAGAACAGGGATAAGAGAGGAGGAAATTCCTCAGAGAAAACAGGATAGAATGGGTTCAGATTAATCTTTGCAAGAGAAGCGCCATATTTTCATATGTATAAGATAGGAAGCAGGAGATAGTAGCAGGAGACATCTGGATGATGTGGGATGACCAAGAGAGAAGAGAGATATTCTTGCTGAATGCTGCCAATTTTTCAGTAAAATGTGAGACAAATTTTTCACCTGAGAAGGGTGAGGATGGAAAAGACATAGGACGTTTGAAGAGCAAAGAGAAGTTTGGAAAAAAACTATTGTGGTGAGTGAAATAATGAGTTGATTAGTGATAGAAGAAAACTTGGTAGAATTGAAATGATTCACCAAGAGGTCAAGATGGGCAAGGGAGGATGGATAATGACCTAGGAAAGACATGTGAGATTGAGGAGTTGGAGGTGACAATGTGGATGAAGAGCAAGTTTCTGTTTTGATAGAATGTCAGTGGATCATGATCATAGAATAGAATTTTAGAGTTTGAGAACATGGAAGTGGTACATTTGTGTATGATGGCAAGATCAAGGGTATGGTCATCTTGGTGGCTAAGGTCAGTTAAAAGACTAGATCAAGGGAAATAAGTAGTTTGAGCAACTGAGAAGTTAGGGTATAAGAAGAGTTTCATTATGGTGTGTTGAAATAACAGAATGAGGACAGAAGCTGGATAGGAGAAAATTAATCAGGCACTGATGTTATTGAGGAAGGAAGGAGAAGGCCTAGAGGTAGGTATTTTGATTCTTTGGTAGACATTGATTGAGTGAACCTCAAAGGAGTAGAGGTTAATGATAAAAAAAAGGAAATCTGAAAGTGATGGTGGGAAGCAAGGACTAGTCCAACACTACCATCTTGATCAGTGAGTTGGGAGAAGGGGGCTCATGATTACTGTTTTCAAATATCTAAACTGCTTTTATCTGGAAGATTAAACTTGTTCTACATGACTCTGGCAATCAGTACTTAGAGCAAGGGGTGTAACTCTAATGGAGAAATCAATTTGAATTGATTGATTATTATTGATTAATCAGTTGAATATGAAAAAAGAACACTCCTCATTTTGCTGTCCACTAATATAATGTGTAATATGGGAGTGAGGTGGTGAGGGAACGAAGTGGTGATAGAAGGTAGAGGTCCTGGTCTCACACATGTTTCAAGACCCCTTTTTACATTTGCTGTCTGGCAGATCTACATCTAATGTGCTTAACTGGATAACTTCTTGGGTCTCTTTCCTCCTATGATTCTATGATCCTCTGCAGTGGTTAAATGACTCAAATGCTGGCAATGAGATGGGTGGAGAGGGGACTGGCTGTGAAATTCTGGTGTTCAGCCCATAGCTAGCTGGTGATGAATTACGTCCCTGCACAAGGGGACTTTTGATCATAAGCACATTTTTGTATAATTAGAAGTAAAGTAACCCAGATTAATGATGTCAGAGTTTTAATGGGAAATGTGAAAACAGCTTTATAATGGATTCTGCCTGCAATGCATATTACTGCCTAACATACCCTGAATCACATACTAGAAAGCCTGACATTATACTGAAAAACAATCAACGATTGCCAGTGCAGCCACTGATGGGGAAGGTGCACTCTTCCATCAGCAGATGTTGTCACCGGTTTGCTAATTGTGCCTGGTTTCTTTTTACTTCTGAACTTTCTCTCCCAATCGATGGGATGTTTCTGCAAGTGTCAAAAAAACTCAGGTTTAGTTCCATTTGTGGGAAGCTCAGAAGATTAGGAACAGCCATTAAGTCCAATTTAAAATGAGGGAGGTAGTGGGGAGCAAAGGTCACACTTACAGACTGAACACCTTATTCTTAAGCCCACCAGCTCAAATTCTGAGAGGGATGCCACATTTCAAGTGGTATTTCATTCATTTGGGCAGTTAGGTGGTACAGTGAATAAAGCACTGAGCTTGGAATCAGGAAGACTCATCTTCATGAGTTCAAATCCAGCCTCAGACAGTTGTGTTGTGTGACCTTGGACAAGTCATTTAACTCTTTGCCTCAGTTCCTCATCTATAAAATGAGTCAGAGAATGAATCCCAAATGTGGTGACAAAGAGTTGGATAGGATTGAAAAATGACCAAACAAATCATTAACTTGATGTCTTGAATGAAAGGAGAATGACAAGTTGGAGAAAGTTGACCGATTCAACCCTATGCCAGGCATGGATGGACCCTGTTGACTAAAGGAATGGAAAAAGGAGAGGAAAAACAACAGCTCTGCATTGCAATGGGAGAAGGGAAAGGATAGAGAAATGGAAAAGGAAAGTTATCTATAATGAATTAAGAAACTAATAGTAACATCATTTTTTTAAAAATTGGTAACATTTTAAGCAAATATTAGCATTAGTAGCCAGAAATATTCTTGCAGCTGTTTAGTAATATGTATTTAACTCAAAAAGCAAGGAATTTCCTTTGAGTCTATTCTCTTGACTCTTTCAGCCCTGGGGGGATGCTGTTGCTGATGCCAAAGTTGGTACTTTTCATATTTCATAGATTTGTGGTTATTTCCCTCTACCAACACAAATTCTGACTCTTCTATTTCTTAATAGAAAACTTCATGAGTTACTGTGCCTAAAAACCTATATAATCCAGAGGCCAAACTTCTCTTTAAAAATAATAGACTGCCCCCCCATATCACAGTTTCCAATATGTCTCTTTCCCTTCCCTTCCCAGAAAAATCTCTCATAACTCATAATATACAAAAGTAGATAAGGGATAATTTATTTTAAAAACTACTTAAAAATAAAATTATGTTATTATATTCAGTGTTCTACACAAACGATATCAAACTCAAATTCCTGAACCACATATTGACATAGAAAACCACATATTGATATTATCTATGTTTTATTACTTTTTAAATTTTAAGTAGTTCCAAATTATAGTTTAATCTTGTCCCAGATACATATGGTAATATAATAGTCACATGTTTGATACCACAGAGGTGAATTTATTTTTATTATCTTTGCCAAGCTTCTTTGTTATGATTTCTGAGCCTTCAAATTTGATTTTGATGTTGATTTTTCCAACTACATTGTTGTACACATTGTGTTTTTAGTTGCTTAGTCTATATTTTGAAAATATCTTGTTTCCTATATTCACTTAACCTCAGAATCTAATAGTTGAAAGGAACCTCAGGAATTTGTTATCCCTTAATAAAAACCCAGTCTACAATATTTCCTA